>NC_058130.1:6787961-6822736 GCF_016433145.1 Gracilinanus agilis | reverse complement strand
CTTCCTTCCTTCCTTCCTTCCTTCCTTCCTTCCTTCCTTCCTTCCTTCCTTCCTTCCTTCCTTCCTTCCTTCCTTCCTTCCTAAAACGGTCAACGGGTTCCTTGTATTTTGATATCACCATTATTTGCCAACACAAACCCCTTCCCCATTGGACTCTCCATTACCACAAAGAAAAGCATTTGAACAAAAACTGTTCCTGGAAGCCTACACACTACCCCCCCCCCCTTACTAAGAGAGGAGGAATGCATCGCACGATTTGGCCTCTTATGCAGGATGCTTCCTTCTTTCTCATTGGCTAGAGCTTGGCACCTTATCTGCCATTTATAGTCTTTTAAAGTGGCTGAGGGGGGCAGCTGGGTAGCTCAGTGGATGGAGAGTCAGGCCTAGAGACGGGAGGTCCTGGGTTCAAATCTGGCCTCAGACACTTCCCAGCTGGGTGACCCTGGACAAGTCACTTGACCCCCATGGCCCACCCTGACCATTCTTCCACCTAGGAGCCAATACACAGAAGTTAAGGGTTTAAAAAATAAATAAATAAAAATAAAAGTGGCCGAGGTGGACATGAGTTGAAGCGATTTTCCCAGGATCACGTGGCAGAATGTGGTAGAGGTGGGCCTGGCATCCAGCTCTTCCTGGCTCTTGAGCCATGATGCCCATCGACGGGCGATTAGCATCTATAATAAAAGGACTTGCTTTCCGGAGACGCTGCGCGGGATAGACAGATCGCCAACGATCGATCTCCTCTTTTCTTTGCCCTCTCGTATAGATTAGAGGATCTGCACCTCCTTGTACTCCCTCTGACTTTCTTCTCTGTTCTTTCCCCCTTTTCTCTGAGCAGTGACTTCAATGGAAAGACATTGGGGAGACTCAGATCCCAGCTGTGGTGTTTGTCACCTGCGTGACCTTGCTCCGGTCTTCTCCCTTTCTCTGCCTCAGTTCCCTGAAGGGTGAAATGAAGGCTTTAGATCGGAGGACCTCTGAGGTCCCTCCTGGTTCTCCAGCCCGTGGATAGCTCAGGGATTCCTCGGCTTCAGGGCAAAGCGGTGCCAGTGGGAAGCGTTTCCCTTTACCTTGTCCTGACTAAAGGAACAGACGCTTCTGGTGACCCAGCGGCAGGGCACCTTTGTGCGCGCGGGTGCCGTGTGTGCCGAGAGATCTATTTATGAGTTTTTAACGACCTTTCAAGGCATCTGACAAAACTCAATTTCTTGGATTGGTTTTGTCAAATAATAAAACGACTTGACGTAAGTGTAACTGAAAGCAGATGTGGAGGCTTGGAATTCAATCAGTCGTCGTGCCTTTTTGAGGAGGGCTTTTGACTGATGGCAATCAGTGTCTCTTTGCTATTTCCCAGCAGCCCTCACAGCTGGGCTGGGCTCTCCTCTCCTTGCTAAAGGAGCATCCCTAAAAGAGTTCTGCAATGGCTGGCATTTACCAAAGCGAGGCTGCGTAGAACCTGGATGAAATGGGTGAGGGGCTTCCTTGGCTCAGGGCCTCGAATGTTGGGAGCTTAGGAAACACTTCCCTGGATGTGCTAATGCTTCATGACCAGGGAAATCTCTCTCTCTCTCTCTCTCTCTCTCTCTCTCTCCTCATGACTTGGTTTCCTATTCGGACAAATGGGAATAAAAATACCTCATTGTCACTCGTGAGAGCGAGAATCACATCCAACCAAAGCGGGAGGTAGAGGCCAGTATCCTTAGAGTCAGCTGGGATGGCCTCCCAGAGGAGGTGTTTGCATTGGATTCTTAAAAAGGATTCTATTTATGGCTAACCCTAGAGTTGGTATGAGCTGAGAATTTAGATTCTAGATTGGTCAAAGAGTTGTGTGCCAAAGTGGTCACTCGAAGAGGTTTTTACTTCGCTTTGCATCATCACTTCATAGAGGTCCCTCCGGGTTTCTCTGAACTCATCCTGCTTGTCATTTGTTATGGCACATGAAGATTCCATGACAAGCGCATACCACAACTTGTTGCATTCGATTTTCTTTTCTTTTTCTTTTTTATTCTAAACCCTCACCTTCCATCTTGGAATCAATACTGTGTATTGGCTCCAAGGCAGAAGAGTGGGAAGGGTAGGCAATGGGGGTCAAGTGACTCGCCCAGGGTCACACAGCTGGGAAGTGTCTAAGGCCAGATTTGAACCATCTCTGAGCCTGAGTCTCAATCTACTGAGCCACCCAGCTGCCCTCTGAATTAGATTTTTTTTTTAAACCCTTGTACTTTGGTGTATTTTCTCATAGGTGGAAGAGTGGTAAGGGTGGGCAATGGGGGTCAAGTGACTTGCCCAGGGTCACACAGCTCCTGAATTAGATTTTAAAAGATGGTTAGAACTCAATAGGAAAAGTTTAAAAGGAGGGAACCCAGCTAGAGGGACAGCCTGGAGCCTCTTAACCTCTTAACTCTTAATTCTTAACTGGAACCTCTTAAGCCCATTCCTGGACTTGAAGTAGTTGGGCTTTACTTCCAGATGTAATGGTAATGGACTTGGGGAAATGGGGAGCCCTTGCTCTCCCCATTTCTAAGAGAGCTTGCATAAGCACTCAAGGGGTCAGAAGCAGCACAGTGAGCTGCTGGTCCATATTCATTCAAAATAGATGGCTTTCAATGAAGTCACGCTTCCCATTCCGACCCTCGCTTCTTCCTATAAGGAGAGATCTAGAGAAATCGCCTTCTACTGCTATTTACATGTCTGCTCCCTGCTCCTCTACAGAAAAGACACACATAGATTACACACACACACACCTATATATATGTATGTAAACAAATATATATATATATATATGGAGAGAGAGATACAGATATTTATACACACACACACATTTGATCGTGGAGAGATACACAGATAGATAAGAGATACATGGAGAGATGGAGAGACGTTCACAGATATTAAGATCAATACAGATAGATTAACAGATGGGGAAAGAAGAGAACTGGCATTTTACTTATTGCCTATGTGCCAGGCACTGTGCTCAGCACAGTATAAATATGATTTCACTTGATCTTCACAGCAACCCTGGCAGATAGGTGCTATTATAGTGTCTCTTTTATAGTTGAGCAGAGGTCAAAAGACTTGCCTAGGGGCACACAGCTAATATCTGAGGAAGAATTTGAATTCAAGTCTTTCTGTTTCCAGGCCCAGAACTCTAGTTACTGCTTTTACTAGCTGCCTTAGATAGATGATAGATAGATAGATAGATAGATGCATAGATAGATAGAAAGATAGATAGATAGATAGATAGATAGATAGATAGATAGATAGATGAATGGATAGATAGATAGATAGATGCATAGATAGATAGAAAGATAGATAGATAGATAGATAGATAGATGGATGAATGGATGGATAGATGGATGGATAGATGGATAGATAGAAAGATAGATAGATAGATAGATAGAAAGAAAGATAGATAGATAGATAGATAGATGCATAGATAGATAGAAAGATAGATAGATAGATAGATAGATAGATAGATAGATAGATAGATAGATGGATGAATGGATGGATGGATCGATGGATGGATAGATAGATAGATAGAAAGATAGATAGATAGATAGATAGATAGATAGATAGATGCATAGATAGATAGAAAGATAGATGGATGAATGGATGGATGGATAGATAGATAGATGGATGGATAGATAGATAGAAAGATAGATAGATAGATAGATAGATGCATAGATAGATAGAAAGATAGATAGATAGATAGATAGATAGATAGATAGATAGATAGATAGATAGATAGATAGATGGATGAATGGATGGATGGATAGATGGATGGATAGATAGATAGAAAGATAGATAGATAGATAGATAGATAGATAGATAGATAGATAGATCGATCTATGGATGGATAGATGGATGGATGGATGATAGATAGATAGATAGATAGATAGATGCATAGATAGATAGATAGACAGATAGACAGATAGACAGACACACAAGTAGAATGAAAAGCATTAAGTGCTTATTATGTGTCAGGTGCCGGGCTAAACACTAGGGATACAAAAACCAAAATACACTGGTACCTGCCTCCAAGTTGCTTATCAGCTAGTTTAGGAAGGCCCCAGGGAGAGTGACTAGAACAAGAATTCAATAGACTGACACTCCCTTTGCCGAAGCAATGGCAATGCTGATCTGATTGCAGTTCCCAGAGCTAGAGATGGAAGGGAGTAGAGGATGGAGCACATGGGCAGTCAGGACGGCAGAAGGAGGGAGAAGCCCAGCTGGGCCTGGGCCTGCTGTCACTGGTCAGGACAGCACAGTCCCTGGGAGTCCTGGTTCAGAGGGTCGAAGATAGATCATGTTGCTGAGTGAACTCTGAGTGACTCGTTTGGTTCCAAGGTGACTCCCATCCACTCCGGCACCAGCAGGCATCTCAGATAAACCTTCCAGCGAGGGGCTTAGCTCGGTCTGAACACGAAGGGTCTAGGGGATGTTTTCACCTTCTGCACTTGTCAGAATAGAGGGAGCGTGAGCTGGACAAAGCCCTAAATGTGGAGAGCAGGACACGTGCCCAAATACCACTGCAGCCAGAAGGGCTGAGAGGATGCTGGGAAAGGTCTGTGACTAAACTCCATACGGACATTCCAGCTGCTGCTGAGAGGAAGAGGCAAGGGAGCAGGTTGCAATGTTAATAATAGCAGCGAATGCATTAGCTCATCGGGAAAGGGCTGTCATGAGACCTCGGCAGCTCGACTCTTCTTTACAGTATCACAGTTAATGACTGATTCTAAGTCACCTTCTGCGGAGGGGGTTGGGAACGATGGTTGGGGTTCTTCTGGAATCTGCAGTGGGACGTGAAGAGTGAAAGCGGCGATCAGGGGCTGGATGGGTCAGGACTACCTTCCTTGGGAACTGGATGCCCAATGCGTGGACCTTTAGGACTGGCAAAGCTTGAAACCTAGAGTTCAGAATTTGCTTCATTTTCTCTGGTTCGAGGGGAGAAGCTTCCCTCCCTCCCTCCCTCTTTCTGCCTCTCTTCTGTCTCTTATTCATTATGAGCAAACTTTGGGTGCAGAAGCCCCCTCTGTGGGGACAGAACTTGCCCATTCCTTCATGGCTAGTCTAGTATAAATAGGCACCGAGCAGTGAGGGGACCAGAAGGACGATTTGCTTCAGGGAGTCCTTTCCATCTTCCACTGTGCGGACGACGTACTCAGGGGCACGTCTTGAGAAGCGTTCGGTGTAAGGGAAAGGGCGACGGACCTAGCGTGCGGGGAGAAGAAGTCTGACTTTCCCCATCGCCTTTACAGGCGAGCCCTCACCTAATTCCGTGTCTACGGAGCTACGGACGAGGAGCCAGGAGTCAGGAAAGCCGGGCTGCTTCGAAGGGCTCGTGTGCCCTCCTCCGCTCTCCCCGCAGGAGGCCGGCCTCATCTGCCTGTGTGAGAGGCCACAGCACGAGGGATCTGGGTTTGACCTGGTTCTGATGCTAACTCTGGCTTCCGTTGCTCTTTACAGGGTTGTCTAGAGGATCAAATGATACACACACACACACACACACACACACACACATATGTATGATAAAATGGAATGTACATAATATACATATGATATACAATAAAAATTATATATGATATATGATAAATCATCTATAGTATAGTGCATATAATATACACACATTACACATATGATGCACGTATAGGATGAAATTGCATGTACGTGATATACATATGATATACATGTGAAATATGATAAAATTATGTGTGCTGTATTATAAATTATATATAATATATGATATATATTACACACATATACACATAGCACAGTGCCTGGCACACAGTAGGCACAATAGAAATATTTATTCCCTTGTTCCCTTTCCTCAGGACAGAAACTACTCAAGTTCTGCTTTGGAAATATGAAGGTGTATCTAAAGTAAATACTCAGGGGCAGCTGGGTAGCTCAGTGGATGGAGAGCCAGGCCTAGAAACGGGAGGTCCTGGGTTCAAATCTGGCCTCAGCCACTTCCCAGCTGGGTGACCCTGGGCAAGTCACTTGACCCCCATGGCCCACCCTGACCCCTCTTCCGCCTTGGAGCCAATACACAGAAGTTAAGGGTTTAAAAAAATGTAAAAGAAAATTATAAAGTAAATACTCAGAGAATTAATATGAAGGCATATGAAAGACATCTCCAGCGTGAGGCAGGCTGGTAATTTCTAAGTCCAGTCCCCACTTGCGACTATTCTTTCTCTGTTGAATAGTGAAATGATTTACACCATTGAGAGAATTTGGAAATCTTTTGCAACCAAGGGAAAACAATCCCTTTGCCCTAGAATTGAAAGTCATTCCCTCCTTTTCCTGCTCGTTCCCGATTTTTCCCTTTTGTGTATTCTCTCAAGCTTGTCTTGTAGTAGCTAGAAGTTAAAAGGACACGAAGACTTTGGAAACCCAGAGTTTCCCAATGGCCGGAGTAAAACCCAGTCTGGGTCCCGGAATCCACTGAGAGAGACCATCTTGCACAATCCAGGTCAGGAAATATTGATGAAATACTTACTATGTTCCAAGGATTATGCTAGGAGTCGAGCATATAAAAAACCCCAATAGTGGTGGCCTTGGAATTGTTTTTATTCATATCAGACGGATAAATGCAAATTATATGCAAAATCGTTTCTGTGGCAGGTTGGGGTGAGTAACTGGGGTGAACAGGCTTTGGTGGTGCAAAAGGTCCCTTGAGCTGAGTCTGGAAGAGAGTGAGGGATTCCGAGAGATTGTGGTAAGAGTGAGAACATTCTAGACTCGGGATCAGCATGATGGTGACCCACAAGAGGGACAGGATTGTATGTGTGGGAAGCTGCTGAGCTCCCAGAAGAGAAGGTCTCCAGGGTGGATCAAACCAAATGTCCAGAACGATCCTACTATTACAGGTTTGTAGTTTGGCCGCAGTCACGACAATGTCATGCTTAGATGCTATCATCTGCCGTTGGGTTTTTAGGGCTGCTGCTACAAAGAAATGGGCGAATACCACCTAAGCCCGAAGCCACCTTAGATGCCCGAGAAATGGGCTTGGGATATCAGGCCATGACTCATCAAGAATCTGGGTTGGTGGCCTTTTGGGCCGACCCTAGATGAAGAAAGAGCATGAGCGGGCGGGAGAGAATTACTAAAAGAGCCTCCCGGGGCGCTGAAGAAAATGCACAGCAATGAAAGAGCACCATCTTGTCATGGAAAGACAATGCCAACTTGGGGCCAGTGTATTTGGGTTTGCTACTGTGCCACCCTGGCCGAGGTCCTACCCTCTTAGATGTCACTTTCTTCAGCTGAAATCTGGAGAGGGCAGGGAAGATCCCCGCAGTGCCTGCATCATCACAGGGCTGTGCTAAGCATCCTGCTCATACCATGTCAAAGGTGTTGATGCCTACGCTGATGCTGATCAATTCGCTCATCACTCCAAAGGAAATGCATCAAAGCCGAAGCAGTCCAAGGGAAAAAAATGGTGATTTTCTACAAGGGGGCCGATGCCCTGCTTTGGGGAGGATTGCAGAAGCCCTCAGAGCTTTTGGCTAGCCACTGTTTAACTTGGTCTTGGACCCTGAGCAAAGAAACACACATAGAGGGCTGACTGAGGGGGCAGCTGGCCGAATGGACGGGTGTCTGCCATGCCTATACCTGTTACCAGCTTAGTCAGGACCCTCTCACTCTCGGAAACCAAACTGATGAGGTTTAGAGCTTCCCCATATTGTACAGCTGATAAAAAGTGTTAGAAGAATTAATGGTGGATTCTAGTGATCCGGAAAACTACTAAGACCATAGGTTGCACTAAGGGAGACATAGCTTCCGGGAACAAGGACCCGATTGTCTCCTTTAACTCTCCTCTGCTCCAGTCACCTCTAGAGCGCTGTGCTTTATCACCCTTTAGTAGCCATCCAGAAGGGGAGAAGAATGCAACCGCAATCAGTGTCTCCAGGGGATAACCTCCCACTGGGTAATCGTGGAAGGCTAACTGCTAATGTCATTTTCGGAAAAATGTAAGAAGACTAGAAAGTCTACCATAACATAACTTGAGTGCCAGCTTATGGAAAGAACGGATTGTAACACGGCATCAAACAAAACCTGTTCACATGATCCGTCTAAAGGCTGAGGGTTGTCTCCAATTTCTGCATTACAACAGTATTCAGGGCAGCTGGGTAGATCAGTGGATGGAGAGTCAGGCCTAGAGATGGGAGGTCCTTGGTTCAAATCTGGCCTCAGACACTTCCCAGCTGGGTGACCCTGGACAAGTCACTTGAACCCCATGGCCCACCCTTATCACTCTTCCACCTAGGAGCCAATACACAGAAGTGAAGGGTTTAAAAAAAACAACAAACGAAACAAACAAACAAAAAAAAAAAACAGGATTCAGGCATGAGTCACAGAAGGGAGAGACCTCTGGAATGCTGGGCAGATTCTCTGTGAAGGGATTATAGAAGATATGGCCAAGAAGTCCATGAGCTAAGAGAGCCTGCTTTCAGAGCACCATTGATAGGGTGATGGACTGACTTGGTCAAATCACAGATCCAACGCAATCTCCAATGCATTCTGTTACTTCAATAATAGAGAGAAGGAGGGCTGTGTGCATTTTCTGCCGTTGTATCCTCGGGTCCTAGAACAGTGCCTGACCAGAAGTATGTGTAGATTAGTTGGTTACTGACTGATCGTTTGTGCTTTCTGCCAATCACCCGATCGCCCTGGTAGTGAAAGGGAGGCTCTGGACATCTTCAAGAAACTCCCTCCAAATACTTCTTTGGGGAGGCAGAATATTATAACCGGGAGCCCTGGAGTGCGAGACTTGGGTTCAAGCTCTCTCTGGGGTCGGTAGCTGTATGACTTATTGGCAAATCACTTCATCTCTGGGAACCTTTGTTTTCTCGTCTGTAATCGGGGGAAAACCAAAGGCCCCGATTCCTTTCCTATGAAGTTGTGCTGAGACTCCAATGAGCTCATGGACATGAAGCATCGGTTCAGCTGTTGGAAATACCGTTATTATTTGTTTGCCCTTTAGAGAGTCTGTCCGGAAGCTGTCCTTGTAGGTTGCTGTCAGTCTTGCCAACACAAATCAGCATTCTGGTAAGTTCTATTTATAATACAAGTCAGTGGGAAAACAAGGAGCCAACCTTTGGAGACAGGGCAGGGGAATGCTGAGCCTCGCCCAGCGAGCCCCACTCATCAGCTCGATTTATCATCCATTACAGAGTAAAACAAACAGAGCCACTGCGTATAATCCTTAATGATTCTATGTGACTCCTGATAATATTTATCGGGGCTGTTTATGGAAGGGCGACTGAAACTAAAAAGAGAAACTCTGCGGCCTGTGGATCATTTATCTTCTCCGATGTGTGCAGGGATTCGAGGGAAAACATTAGCAGCTTATTCTTAACTAAGCAGCGTCATCCACTGAAGCGACATCATCCAAGGGAATGATTCCAGAGCCAAGAGAGAGAGAAGGCGGCCTTTGTCTCTCGCTGCTACTCTTTCCCATCATGCTGCTCCTTAACTCCTTTTCTTCATCTGCAATCCTCGACGTCAGGAAATGTCTCCCAGACACACTCCCCAAATCTCAGAGGCCTCCAGTCCCATTTCAGGAGAATCCCTTAAACGGTATATAATCCAAGGAGCCATTCGGCTGTGGCTCGAGACCTCCGGGGAGAGAGAGAGCTCCCCATCTCCCAAGGTAGCTCATTGAACTCTGGGAGAGCTGTAATTGGTACAGAGTTTTCACTGACAGCCGGCCTAAATCTCTCTCTGCAAATTGATAACAGCAGCAGTAATGAGAACACCTTTCGCCCATCCTGCCCAGGTCTGCCCTCTGGGGCCAATCAGAACAAGTAGAATTTCTCGGCCCTGTGACAGTCTCTTAAATATTTGGGCCGCTCCCCTCTTCTCTCTCCCCTGTCCCGTCTGCTATTCTTAAAGCTAAACATCCCCAGAAACTAAATATTTCTTTTTAAAATTTAATTTTAATTTTTGTTGTGAACTTGAAATGAGCAGCACACACAAATATTTCCATGTAGAAAGGCAGGAAGTCATTTAAAAAACCAACCACTGAGCTTCTGTCAGGTACAGTGCTTAGAAGAAATGTGTCTCTACAGCCTATGTGTGTATACACGAGTATAGACATACACACATGTCTATTGTATGTGGATGGATGGATGTAGATACTCACACATCTGAGAGCATACAAACAGACGTACACACATACGCAGAGTGTTCCCAAATTCCCCAGAGCTTGACTAGTTTAAAACTATGCTTATTATACTTTCGGAACATTCTGAAATCAATCAGTCAGCAAGCATTATGGGCCAGAGACAGTGCTAAGTAAGGGCTTGGGCTACCCAAAAAGGCCCGCCCATGGGCCATGTCCTCAAGGACCTCCCTGTCTAATGGAGGAGCTCACAACTTGCATTTCAAGGCATGCCTGATGCACTTTTTTGTGTGCTTCAATGATGGATGGAAAAATGCTGAGCACGCCCTGCCACGGAAAGGGAGGAGCTCGTTTGGAAGGTGCCGAGAGGAGCCTCGTCCTTTTTCTCCTTTGAGGAAGACACACATGTGGTACCTGACTAATGGAGACTTGGAGACTGACGTTAGACATTTGGAGAGAGAAAGACAGACCCACTCACAAAGACAGAGACCGAGACGCAGGGACAGAGAGATGGAGACATATATACAGAGAGACAGAGAGGAAGAGACAGAGAGACAGAGAAGGAAGGGATGGGGCTTTGGAAGCTGCGGACATGTAGGACAAGTGGATTTCTGTCCTTGATTTCCAGACTTTGGCTCTTTAGGAGAAATTCTCCTGGGTGAGATCCAGGCTATCTCTTGAGTGAGTTGACTGTCACTGCTGGCTCTCATGTAGAGCCCTCGTTCATACGGGCATTTCTCTAGAATACTCTCATCTACAGAACTTCTCTGACCTCCATCTGCTTGGATAAATGGATTTTCTTGGATGCACCCCTTTTGATGATCTCTTGTCTGACTAGTATTCGAGGGAAGGTGTCCATCTGGGAGAGGAATCTCAAGGTTAGTTCTTGCCCTTCATGGCATACGTCTATGGGTCAATGCCCAGAGATGTGACTTCTTCATTTAAATCCACTGTACCCCCAGACCAAGCACTACTTAGTTGGGAGGATGATTCTAATTTTCCTCTAGGAGTTTCCTGGAAACTGGAAGAAATGGTAGCCAAGCTAGTGGTTTACCAGAGTCTGGTGCTCCTCTACTCCTCACAGGAAGGGTCTTAGACCTCCAGTTGGATCTATCAATATCCCCCTGAGGTGGGGTCCAGACCCATATGAAGTAAACATGTTACACGGACACACACCGTAATATATATGTACATGCATGTATATGTATAAAGTTAACAAGTACGTCCCTTCTAACCTTTTTTTCTTCTGTGCATTAAGCCATGTTTTCTTTATGCTCTTTTCATAAATTTCAAGATCAGATCATTAGAAATACAGGAGCAATCTTTCCCCCAACTATGCATGGGACGGAGCGGAGAGCTTCGGAAAATAAGCCAGAGGACTTGGTCATAAAAAGAGAAAACTGGACATTTCAAAAACGCGAAGCAAAGCCGATGCCATCGGAATGCCAAAGGAAACAATGAATTGAGACATTTTTTGACAGCAAATGTCTTTGATGTCGGTCTAATGTCCAAGATAGGCAAAGTATGGATACAAATTTTTAATGAGGGAGCCCTTCTCCAATAGATAAGTGGTTAAAGGCTATAAATAGGTATTTCTTTCTCAAAAGATCAAATGCAAATTAACAGCCATAAAAAATGCTTCAAGTCACTAATAAAAAGAGAAATGCAAATTCAAATGACTCTGAGGTTCCAATTCACACCCATCAGATTAGCAAAGAAAGCATAAAAGATAAATGACAATCACTGGAGGGGGTGAGGCAAAAACAAGCAAAGAAATACTGTGGATGGTGCTGTTAATTGGTTTAACCATTCTGGAAAATGATTTGGATCTCTGCCCAAAGAGTCACTCTGCTGGGCATCTGACCCAGAATCAGGGCTCTTCAGAATCTATCTGAAGGAGATCAAAAAAAGAGAGAAAGAACCCATTTGAACAGGAATTTTCACAGTGATCCTTTTTTTTTTTTCTCTTTTGTAACAAAGAACTAGAAACAAAACCATCGATGTCAATCCCAAAGACTTCTTGCTGAAAACTTCTCTGCTGTACCGGCTCCTCTCCCCCACCCTATTTGTACATTTTCCTTTCTCCTCTCTGCCACGCCGCACCTCTCCCCTACAAAGTCAAGTTCAACATTTTCTGCTTCTAGGTTCCATTGCCCCATTAACCCTACTCCATTTGGACTGCCCAGCATATGCCGTAGCAAGAATCCCAGACTTGAAGGCAGAAGACCTGGGTTCAAATTCTGCTTCTGCCACCTACTTGCCAGTTAACCACATGGCAACCACTTCTCTGAGCTTCCTTGTCCACATATAAAATGGAAGTTAAAACCCCTCACCTCACGTCACTCCCAGGATGCTGTGAAGTACAAACCCACTGAATATGTCCAGATGCTGCTTTGTCACTGAAAAGTAAAAAGCTGTCATTGTCATCGTACCCCCAATCCTGCTTGTCCCATGTCATTGTGCACAGATGTGCATGTTTCTAAATCTGTTTCTCCGAGCATTAGACAGTAGACTCCCAGCTGCAAGAATGGGTCTTTTGTTTGTCCACATAGAGCTCAGGAGAACATTCACTGGACATATGGCAGACATTACGGTCAATATCTAGGGCAGCTAGGTGGCACAGTGGGTAGAGCGCCAGGTCTGGAGACGAGGAAGGTTCCTTTTTCTGAGTTCAAGTCCAGCTTCAGACACTTATTAGCTGTGTGATCCAGGGCAAGTCGCTTCACCTGCTTTGCCTCTGTTTCTTTATCTGTAATATGAGCTAGAGAGGGAAACGGCAAACTGCTCCAGTATCTTTGCCAAGAAAAGCCCTCAGATGGGGTCACAAAGGGTCAGGCATGACTAAAATGACCGAAACAACCTCCACCACCACCAATGCTCACATTACAATAGGGCCTCGGAGTTTATAAAACACTCCCTTACGACCTAGAGATTCATGGATGGCCGTGCCCATTTTGGAGATGAGGACACTAAGGTCTTCCGGGTCATAGAGATGGGACCCAAACTTGGGTCATCTGCATTTGTTTCCCTTCACCAAGATAAATCTCAATGCTTTGTTGACTGGCTGAAAACTGGGGACTTTGGGAATTTTCTGCACCATGTTTTTAGCTAGATAAGCTTTTGGAATGGAACCGCTCTCTTTGTGAAGCTGTTGGGGAGGTTCAGAATAGAAGGAAGACAAAGTTTTTAGATGCTTCTTTAGTAATAGAGCAACCAATTTCTGCGTGTTCTTGTATCACTCTATGGCGGACAGAGCGAAGTGCTCCCAGCAGCCCTGTGAAATAGGCAAAACCAGGATTATCTCCATTTGACAAAAATCAGGGCTGGAGAAGGTTAAAGGACTTACTGACAGCAACCTAGCTATGAGATTCTAAAGTCGATTCCCTTTCCACCATGGGACAAATCAACCCAGAAGCATTTGTAAGGCCTTTTCTGTGTCTCAGGCACTATACGGATAAAAAAGCTGAAAATAAACCCTTCCTACCTTCAAAGATCTGCTGTTCTACTGGGGAAAATAGCATGTGGGAACACACACGGATTGTACAGAGGTATATACAAAACCTATTCAGTCCAAGGACTTTTCGAGAGGGGCTTTAGCAGATATTCCGAAACAGTCTGCCCTTCTGAGCATCCATGGCTTGGGGGAAGGGGTATGAGCCAGCCTAAGAAGTCCTGGCTCATGAATCCGAGATGGGAGGGCCTTCTCTGGCCTTAGCTGAGACCTAGAAAAAGATGACATCTCTAGGACCATCGTGGGGCTACGGGTTATCTCAAACAATAGTCAGAGTGTGCAGGGCAATAAAAGCTCACAAAGAGAGGACAAGTTGGGATAAGATATAGGGCCATGGAAGGACAGTCCTTTCCCCTACCTTCCTAGGTATTTAAACAATTTATCTATCCATCCATCCATCCATCCATCCATCCATCCATCCATTCATCCATCCATCCATTCATTCATTCATTCATTCATTCATTCATTCATTCATTCATTCATTCATTCATTCATTCATTCNCATCCATCCATTCATTCATTCATTCATTCATTCATTCATTCATTCATTCATTCATTCGTGTGTTTGTTTATTTGTTTGTTTATTTAAGGGATTTAACAATTCCTTAGCTAGGTCCACTTCACTGGAAAGACACCATTCACTCAATTGCAGGTGTTGGGACTCTGCTCAGCTGTTAGCAATATCCACCCGTATATGGAGGAGTGTGCGCAGCCGCCTGCTTGATTGCAACCTAGAACCAAAGGGAGAAGGACTGTCAGGAGTCACAACAGGCTTCCTTCTGAAGCCAAGTGGATGAACAAGTCTTCTTCCCCAGCAGCCTGCCCAGTATCCAGTGTAGAGACCATAGAGGGGTGAAGCTGGAGCCTCCATACGTGGGGACTATTTCCCCCCCAAATCCCAAATCGGCTCCTTGAGGGCAGGAACTATTGTCTGTGGAAGTCTACACGTGTAGAGCTTAGCATGGCGTCCTCCATCTGTTGGATGATTAATAGATGCTTTACGTGAACTAGCCAGGGATGGCCTTTTGGTAAAAACACTTCTCAGAGGCTACATTTTCTTCTTGAATTTGGGACTGCTCTGGAAAGTCATTTAGTCATTCAATGAGTAGCTATGAAAAATCTCATCTATATGTGTATACACAAAGATGGGGGTGCAGGGTCAGCTGGGTAGCTCAGTGGATTGAGAGACGGGAGGTGCTGGGTTCAAACCCGGCCTCAGCCACTTCCCAGCTGTGTGACCCTGGGCAAGTCACTTGACCCCCATTGCCCACCCTTACCACTCTTCCACCAAGGAGCCAATACACAGAAGTTAAGGGTTTTTAAAAAAAAAAAAAAGAAAAAATAAAGATGGGGGTGCAACAGTCTCTGCCTTCAGGGAGCCTATATCTTATGGGCATGATGACAAACACATGTTTAGGTATATGGAAAATGGAGACAAGGTGATGGGAAGAGGGACCAGAAATTGGGGAGCGGGTAAGAGAATGGTTCATTGAGAAAGAGGTGCTTCAGATAAGATGAAAGGAAACTAGTCTTTCTAATGTATGCATCTATGTCTATCCTGGGACCTTCTGCCTATTGAGATGATCCAGATTAGAATCATAGATCTAGGAGACAGCTTGGGTGGCTCAGTGGTTTGAGAGTCAGGCCCAGAGACGGGAGGTCGCGGGTTCAAATATGGCCTCAGACACTTCCTAGCTGTGTGACCCTGGGCAAGTCACTTCACCCCCATTGCCTAACCCTTACTGCTCTTCTGCCTTAGAACCAATACCCAGTATTGATTCTAAGACGGAAGGTAAGAGTTTAAAAAAAAAAAAAAAGCCTCATAGACCTAGAGTTGGATGGGACCTCAGAATTGATCCACCCCAAACTCCTCATTTTGTAGATGAGGAATCTGACACTTGTATGGAGCAGACCTGCTCCAGATCCCGCAGAGAGAGTCCGAGAGAGAATTTGATCCCGAGTCCATTGTCTCCAGAACCCTTCTCCTTTGCCCAATGCTCTGGAAAGAGCTCTACTTACTTGAGGAAACTGTTGAAGCTACTAGGGTTTAGGGATTGACTTTCTCCTAAGCCTTCGTGCAGGACTTTCTCCGTCATGGAATTGGACTTTGTGGGGGAGAGGGAAAGGCTGCATCCCTCTTTGGGTTTAAGGTCAAGTTTCCAAGGCCCAGGTAAGAAAGATGCTCCCTTTTTATTCTAGTCACTGGACGCCCATCATGCTCCCTTCTCAGCCCAGAAGCACACTGAGAGCTGAGTAAAGTTATCTAGCTCCGGTGGTGTCCTTCCTTCTCCACAACACCTCATGCAGTGACCTACATACTGTGGGTGCGAGATTCAGAGAGGAGCCTGACGAACTCAGAGCCCTGGCTAAGAGCCCACCAATGCTCACTGTCCACGGAGGAGTCCTACAACCTCCTAACCCAAAAGAGGATCAAAAGAGGTAAAAGCGTCACCCCAAACAACCTCCATGTGGAACTGAAAGGACGGAACCTTGAAATGAGGCTTTACCTCCTAAGCACTTGAAGGGTTTGTACTGAGGATTTGGAAGCGCCAAGACATCAGGGAGGTTCTGGCTTCGGCCGCTCTTCCTGAGGGCTTTCTTGACTTGCTGGGTGTGCTCACATTTTCTCTGCTGTCTTTTTGCCAGTTGGAAATCGGCAAAGGAAATAGCTCCATCTGCAGCTTCCTCCCTGATTACAAGGAAAGTAAATTATGCCTGAGAGGAAGGTAGGTGGTAAAGAGGTGATTGGTTTTCCATTTGTGTACTTTTCCATTCAGGGGCAAGAATTCAAACTCTGGGCATCTCCAAGAGTGAGTGAAGTGGAAAGAACATTGAGTCAGAAGTCAGAAGACCCGAGTTTTTGTCCAATATTGGCTCTCTAGTATTAGCTTTGGGAAATCCAATGAAGAAACGGCCTAATCCGGGTTCGGTCAAATCCAACGAGAAAGTGATTTCACTTGACTTCAATTCAATTCAGCTCAATTTATTCCAATCCAATTCAATTAAACTCATCTTAACTCATACCAATTCATTTCAACTCAACTTGGATGATGAGGAAGTGGAGTTTGTGAGTGGAGGCCACACTTCCCAGCAGTTCAGGGGAAACACATCATAGTGGGAAGAACATTGACTTTGGATCCAGGGGAGACATAGATAGCTTTGTGACTTTGGGGAAACCCTCTAACCTCTCTGAGCCTTGTCTTCCTTATCTGTTAAATGAGGAGATCGAGCTCAATACAGCAGCCTCTTAGGGGTTGGGATTAAATGAGATTATGAACATAAAGCTATTTATAAATTTTAGAGTTCATTCTCCCTATTAAATTTGGCCATGGGAGGAAGGAAAGAAATGTGGACATACCTTCAGGGGAGAGGAAATGGAATGAAAGAATGAATGAATGAATGAATGAATGAATGAATGAATGAAATGTTTATTAAGCACTTACCATGCTCAGGGCTGGAGATATAAAGAGAAAAGTCAGAAAGTTCCTGCTCAATGAACTCACATTATAATGGGGGAAACAATGAGGCATATACATACACACATGCATATATACACATGTGTACACAAATATCTATCTCTTTATATCAATGGTAAATATTTGAATATATTTTTAGACACCTGCAAAAGAGAGGAGCTTCAGGGGAAAAGGAAAGGGAGGGGAATCCCCATTTCTCTAGAGCCTACTATGTGTTAGTCACCGTGTTAAACAATTTTTATTTTTATAACTATTATCTCATTTGATAAAAGGATTACAAACTTCAAGTTGGAATGGATTTTAAAGGCCATCAAGTCTAACCCTTTATTTTAAGACAAGGAAACTGGAGCACAAAGAGATTAAGTGGCTTCCATCATGGAAGGACTTCATAAGATTCCAAAGTATTTTCCTCTACACAGAAGTTAAGGATTTAGAAAAAATAAAAACCTTTTGGGGGGCAGCTGGGTAGCTCAGTGGATTGGGAGCCAGGCCTAGAGACGGGAGGTCCTAGTTCAAATCTGGCCTCAGACACTTCCGGGTTGTGTGGCCCTGAGCAAGTCACTTGACCCCCATGGCCCACCCTGACCACTCTTCCACCAAGGAGCCAATACACAGAAGTTAAGGGTTTAAAAAACAAAACCAAAGTACTTTCCTCATAGTTGTCACCTTAGTGAAAGGCCAGAACCTATTGTGTAAGAATGAATCGTTGTTATCATTATTAATAACTGTGATAATGAAACAAATGTCAATAAATAGTCTCTGGAAAAACAAATTGTCGCTCTACCCACACTTTCCATTGTCTGTTCAGAAATATTTCATCCCTTTGGAAATAAATCAATTAGCTAGAATTTATTAAGTGTTTACCATATCTCAGGAACCAGGCTAAAGTCTTCGAGGTACAAAGAAAAAGAAAAATGGTCCCTGTCCCCAGGGAGCTTACATTCCGATGGGAAATGACAACATGCCCCTAAATGGGTTGATATCATGTAACCTTCCAGGGAAAGGCATTAGTATTTGGTGTTGCGGGCACAAGGAAAGGCTTTCCTGAAGAAGGTGAGATTTGAACTGGGTCTTAAATGAAGTTAGAGATTCTAAGAAGTGGAGGCAGGCAGGAGGAAGCTTATTTATGCTTGGAGGGAAGGGGGATGGGAGATGGAGCTCTGTATTTGAGGAACAGAAAGCAGTCCAGGCTCGCAGACTCTCAGAGTGGGTGTATGCGAAGTGGGAAGGCCAGGGGAGCAGTACGGTTGAAGGCCGCTGATGAAGTTGACTTCTAAGGGAATAGGAGAGCCATCTTGGTGTGTAACAGCCCAAGTGAGCCTTGCCAAAACATAATCTCACGCCACTGCAGTAGGATTTCAAAAGGCGCCCAGGAGAAAATTCGAATTCTGGGGCATAGTAGAAGAACTAGATTTGGAGTTACAAGACCCCAGATCCAACCTCCATTTTTATATTTACTCTCCATGAAACCTCTGTTCGTCAGATGTCTCCTTGTAAAATGGTGGGGGTAGGATGGATCGGTCTGACTGACTTCTTTAGGCTCTTCCAGCTCTACGTGAATATTCCTATGATCCAACTGTCATAGACCCCAGAGGCCGTCTAGTTCAACTCCCTCTTTTTAAAGATGAGGAAACTGAGGCCCATAGAGGCAAAAAAACCTAACTCAAGGTCACACAAGATAGAAAAAGGTCAGTGATGGCATTTGAATCCAGTTCTTTTGGTCTCCGGAGTTGCTGCTCTCGTGGTCTGTTTTCATCCATCTCTCCTCTGCTGCCTTTGTTGGTGGCTGGAATCTCAGAGATTGTGGTTGTGGTATCTGGGTTTGTTTTGTTTTTTTTCTTTCTCAATAGCCCAGCTGTCACTGAGCAGCCACTCTTCTGGGACACAAAACACACCCCATACATCTGGAGGCCCCAGGAAGTGGGCAACTCAGCCCCAGACAAGCTTTCTGCAGAACTCCCACTCTGCACCTGGCTGCCTGGGAGAGCTGTATTTGCCTTTCCCAGACTCAAGTGAACTTGACCTTGATCAGGCAGTGAGTTCATGGCGAGCCTGCATTTCATGCTTTTTCCATCATCCAGACGTTGCAAGTGTCGGACACCTCTGCCTACTTAGTGGAGGTGGAAGGAATGTGTCTGGAAGCCAAGTCTAGATGTAATTCAAAGGCAGGGGAGTCAATGGTGATAGGAGGCCCTTCTGTGGGATTCCTGCCAATTTTCTGTCTTGCAATTTCACCATTTCCTTGTTTCCGGCTTCTAGCCAACCCAGGAGGCCTCCTTGCCAAGAATGGCCATAACAAGTGGGTTGGGGTTTCCACTGGAGGTTAATTTAAATGCTTCACCTTCTATCAGCTTCTCATTCCAATTACATCAACTTCCCTAGACAGTCAAAAGCTTTCCCAGACCTCTCTTTAGACTCCCAGGCCTGCAGGACCAGGACCGTCAGGAGATGAAGCTGTCCTCTGTCATTCTGTCTGGGATTACAACTAATGATGCATCTCCGAAGCGACGGCCATTTGAGACAAACCCGAACCGATCTGCAGTGCTAGCCTCAACTCTTAAAACAATAGTGAGCTCAGAATGGAAGGCAAGGAGGGACGTTCCGGGACTATTTCCTTGTCTCTCTTAGGTTCTAGTAGTTTCCCATCAGTGTAGAATTCTCAAAACAAAATAGCCATCCTCCCCACCCCCCAATAAAGCCAGCCCTCCTTAAGAGTTTAGCTGCTAAGCAGACTAAGTTAGTTCCTGCATTCAGGGACCTGTTTGTTTAATCCCTCCAAATCGAGCATGGCAGGAGACCCCTAGTAGTTATTTCACAAATGTCTATTGACTTGGTTTAGGGTTACTCCTTGAAGTTACTTTCCCCCCTTGTCTCCTTCCATTCTACCCCAGAGAGGAAAAAAAGAATGACTCATTGTTTTCTTGAAATGATACCATAAATACCTTTCTTCTAAGCACCTGTATTCTTTATCTCCAGAGAGAAATCAGGAAGAACAACTATTAAGGAAACCTTCCTTCTAGTTGACATATGAGCTTGAGTTTCAATGGAATTCAGTGAACATTTATTAATCACCTACTGCGTATGAGGCACTGGGCTCTATGGACACTGGTGGGGAGGGGAAGGTTCGTAGGCTCATAGGCTCATGACTTATAGCTAGAAGAGCCAGAGTAGTAATCTTAGCCAACTCACTCATTTCATAGATGGGAAGTGGAGAGCCAGAGAAAGTGAGGTATTTGCTCGAGGACCCTTCAGCAGTCAGTGCATTTGCAATCTCCACATGGGCGATGTTTCCTTCAGCGATATAGATTATAACCTCTCTGGGATTGTCCATCCAGGGCAACCCTCAACCAAGACCCATCAATGCGCCACTGGGAGTACCAAAACTAAGGGCTCCTTGTCTTCTACTTGAGAGAGGAGGTTTAGAAAAAAATAAGTTAGGGATAGGGGCGGGGTTTCTTACTTATTTCTTATTTAAGTAGCAAAGAAACTCCTGGATTAAAATAAGTGCCTTTACCAATCTAGGATGGTACCCGTCATGGCACTTAGAGTGTTAGGCTTGGTTTGAGAGGTAGGGTGGCAGAGTAGAAAGACAGAGCTGGCCTCTGAGCCACAAAGATCAGATTTCAGGCATGTCTTTGGAATGAGGGCTGTATTTCCCTGGGCAAGTCACTTAACCATTCAATGTCCCAGAAAACAGAAACAAGTATGGTAGAAAAACTGAGCAAGGACAGAGAAGGAACTAGGGAGAATCAGGAAAGGTTTCATAGAGGAGTCAGTACCTGAGCTAATACCTGAGAGAAGATAAGACTTCTGAGAAGCAGAGATGAAGAAGCGAAGTATTCCGGGGATGGATGTGTAGAGAGGGCAGATGGTGTGCCATCAGTCTGCATGACAGCTTTGGGTCCAGTGTGCTTGAAATCTAGAGTTCATGAATAGGACTAATGTGAAGTATCTTGAAAAAGAAGGGTATAGGCAAATAGTGAAAGGCCTAGGCTCAGAGGTGGGTATGTGTGTGTGTGTGTGTTTAAATATTTATCCTAGAGGTACCAGAGTTTTTTTTTTTTAACATAGGTTTTTATTTTTGTTTTTTTTTATGTGTAATATAATGTAACACATAACAATAATATAATAATATGATTTATTATAAATATGTAACAAATTATAATAAATACGCTTTTCCAACAAATTCTCACATTAGTTATGTTCAAAAATCGAGGTCTCATTCTTTTCCTTCCCTCTCTCCCACATCTCCCCCTTCCCCAAGAAGTGTAGCATCCATGATTCTGTGAGGCAGCTTTGACCCCTCTCCATGTAGCATCCATGATCCTGAGAGGGGTCAAAGCTGCCTCACAGAATCATGGATGCTACAGAAGGCAGATAATATGATATCAGTTGTACATATGTTATCATATGATACATGTTTCCCTGCTCATCATGCTGTGAAACAACTCCCATGTTGCTCACACTGGAGAAAAATTCATGGAGGAAATAAAGCAAAGAATGGTATGCTTCAATCCACATTCAGACTCTGTTCCTACTATGGTGGTGCATAGCCTATCTTGTCATGGAGTTGACCTGGATCCTTGCCTCTTGATAATACTTGAATTATTACTGTGTATAATGTTCTCCTGGTTCTGCTCATTTCACTTTGCATCACTTCATAGAAGTCTTTCCAGGATTTTTTGTGATCATCTTGTCTGTCATTTCTTATGGCACCATAATATTCCATTACAATCATATACCAAAATTTGTTTGGCTCTTCCCCACTTGATGGATACTCCTTCAGTTTCCACTTTTTTGACACCACAAAAATAGCTGTTACAAACAATTTAGGACATATGGTTTCTTTTCCTTTTTCTTTGATCGCCTTAGGAAATAAAGCTAGTAGTGAGATTGCTGGGTCAAAGGTCTACACAGTTTTATAACTTTTTGAGTAGAATTCCAGATTGTTCTCCAAAACTGCTGAATCAGTCCATTGTTCAACCAGCAATGTATTAGTGTCTCTGCTTCCACATCCGCTCCAACATTTGTCATCTTGCCCTTTTATCACTTTGGTCAATCTGTCAGGTATGAGAAGGTATCTCAGAGTTGTTTTGATTTACCTTTCTCTAATCAATAATGATTTAGAGCAATTTCTCATATAGTCATAGGTAGCTTTGATTTCTTCATCCCCAAATTGTCTGTTCATAGAAGTTTTTTTGAGCAAGGTAGTGACATGGTCAGACCTGAACTTTAGGAAGGATGGGTTGGGTTTTGGATTTAGGAAGGATGAAGAAGGGAGACATTGGAAACAGGAAAACCAATTAGGAGACAATGATTGTAGTTTGGGCTGGAGGCGATTAGATCTTGAATGAAGGTCACAGTCATATGAGTAGAAAAAACAGACAGATGAGAGAAAGAGAGAAATTTTATAGGAATAAGATTTGGAATTTACTGGGGATGAGAGGATGAGGAAGTCCCCAGCATCCAGAAATTTATTACTTTAAAACTTTGAACTCTGATACCAAATATCAGAGGAGATAGAGGTATCTTGCACATAAATAAGGAGATATAGATGAGGGGAGGGTTTAGAGGGAAAGAAGTTTTCTCCCTCTAGGCTTCTCAGAAAAGGATTAATTTTGTTTGTGCCTGTTGGACACAGGGGTAAGCTGGAACCACCTAGCTTGACTTTTGAGAGCCAATTGTTAAATTTTTAGAGTGAGCATTTACACTTTGATAAATATTACAAATTAAGGCTTGATTTCTTGTTTTGTTGATTTTCTAGATCCAAGAAAGTGAAGGATAAAATGTTAATAATTCTGATTAAACTAAAAGTGTGTCTTGTGTACATTTTTTGCTAAAGCCCTTTGTTAAACTTTTACCAGAACCCCCCTGGTTGGACCCAGAGGTCATAGCAAAGAGACAAATGGGACCAAAGAACTGCTAACCTCTGACAAAGCATGGCAGTCTCATTTCCATGTCCCACGGGGCCTTCTTGGTCCTTGGACAACTGGAGCTACATTTCCTGAGAAAGCCACTGGGTGGCACCCCCCAGAAGTTGAAAGACCAGTCAGTCCTCTACTGTTAACCTTTAAACCTTTAAATCAGATCCAGGTGCCAACAGCAAAAAGTTGGTCACCGCAAATGACCTTTGAACCCTGAAGCACAAAGCAAAAGTCATCAGCAAAAAAAGCCAGAGTTGAAATTCTATAATAGGCCAGCTAGGGAAACAGAAAGGGTGTGTAAACTGAGAGGTGGGGACCTGCTCCTGATCAAAGCCCTCTTTGTTCCAGGAAGGGGAGAGATCAGGAAAGCCAGTGCTCATTTTCAGTGTTTGCAAGCGAAATAAGATGGAAATCTTGCTGGCTTTCTCAACACAAGACTCAACTCTCAAGTGGAGGAGCCTCTGGGCATGGGCAGAACTCTGAGAAGGGGGGATATGGCCAGTGCTTTCTACTGAATGCCTCATGCCCTGGAATCCAGGATGCAGAACTGTAACTCAGTAAGGCATTCTGCTCCACCTTCGAGATCTATATTGTGATAGCGAGCGCACCTTTTGTCAGCGCCTTCCAAGGTCAACAAATAGAAACACCTAGTGTTCCAAACCAGCACTACCTCATGAGGAGAGTATTCCAGGCACCTCTGCTCAATGCCAAGATGCCAATCAGCATTTGCTCAGTGCCAAGTGTAAGCAACCGGAGAAGTTTAGCATGCTACTGTTTCTCTTCTCTTCTCTTCTCTTCTCTTCTCTTCTCTTCTCTTCTCTTCTCTTCTCTTCTCTTCTCTTCTCTTCTCTTCTCTTCTCTTCTCTTCTCTTCTCTTCTCTTCTCTTCTCTTCTCTTCTCTTCTCTTCTCTTCTCTTCTCTTCTCTTCTCTTCTCTTCTCTTCTCTTCTCTTCTCTTCTCTTCTCTTCTCTTCTCTTCTCTTCTCTTCTCTTCTCTTCTCTTCTCTTCTCTTCTCTTCTCTTCTCTTCTCTTCTCTTCTCTTCTCTTCTCTTCTCTTCTCTTCTCTTCTCTTCTCTTCTCTTCTCTTCTCTTCTCTTCTCTTCTCTTCTCTTCTCTTCTCTTCTCTTCTCTTCTCTTCTCTTCTCTTCTCTTCTCTTCTCTTCTCTTCTCTTCTCTTCTCTTCTCTTCTCTTCTCTTCTCTTCTCTTCTCTTCTCTTCTCTTCTCTTCTCTTCTCTTCTCTTCTCTTCTCTTCTCTTCCCTTCCCTTCCCTTCCCTTCCCTTCCCTTCCCTTCCCTTCCCTTCCCTTCCCTTCCTCTCTCCTCTCCTCTCCTTTCTTCTCCTCTCCTCTTCCCTTCCTCCTTTTCTCTCCTCTCCAAAAGCCAAGATACAATTTGAGTAAAATATATGAATTCAATAAAGTAGCAGTCCACCTGCTTCCACTTCCACAGAGCCAAAGGAGACGGCAGCAGAGTATGGGACTAGAACTGGCCATGAATAATATTGTTTCCAATATTATTGTGTCCATGTGGGATTTGAGTTACATGCTGTGACACTAACAATAGTAGGTCTGTCTTCCTAAACTTCCATGGTAGACTTAGAGTTATTTAAACAAAAACTAAAAAAAACCAACCTCGAAATGAAAAACATCCAATAACCTCATGAAAATTCCAAAGCTCTCTTAGGCCAGAGGCACTGTCATTGGTTTGGCTCACATCCATCAGGCTTCTCACCCTCCTGCTCTGGGTCACCCTAACCTCCTTCTCTTACTCCTTTTTAGATAACTCCATGGTGGTAGGGTAACCATCTGCTTGTAAGTGCTTCCACTCTTCTTACAATTGTAGCATCTCATGAAAATCGGAGAAGGAGAAGGGAGAACATGTGACATGTCTCATTAGGATATTTTTTTCTGATTTTAATTAGACCCACTGACTGATTCTCATTAGGCCTGTGACCTTAGCTTCTCTCGAGCTGGGAGTATGTAGGCCAATATTTAGTGTCAAGTTTGATTGAAGATCCATTGCATTTGTGGGCAAAAGTAACATGACTTCTGAAGAGTCTCTGGAAATTTATTTTGGCAAAGCCAAAGAAGATGTATTATTGTCATTTGCTCTTTCTTGAGCAACCCAAAGCTGGGAGGGTGGGAGGAACTTTTTCTAGCTCCACCAAAGAACAACTTCTAATGGTACGGAAGACTCAGGATGCCAGAAATATTGAGCCAGTGTGCACAACTAGGGGAAAGGGGTGGCCTATCCTGAGACTTCAAGGAGCCATTTATCCAAAAGCCTGGCCACCTAAGCTTCTTGAGTTTTACAGATAGAAACTGATAAAAGAAACCAATGATATTCCAGAGGTGTCAAACTTGGCCCCACTGGTCTCTACTGGGGTCCATTTCTGCTTGAGTTTTATGTATTGCAACTATGATATGAAAAGGAATGCTGGGATAAAGACTGGTCTTCTTAACTGCTTCATGATAATGAGCAATAATGTCTTCTTCGTATGGATGAGTCTTTCCTTTCTACTTCCTCAACATGGGGACTTGGCTTAGAGAAGACTTTGTTGTGATAGTTCTATTTGACAGAGAAAGAGAGACAGACTGACAGAAAGACAGAGACAGAGAGACAGAGACAGAGAGAGACAGAAACAGAGACACAGAGACTGGGAGGATAGAATGAAGTGATACAAAGCGAAGGGAGCAGAACCAGGAGAACGTTATACACAGTAACAGCAATAAAGTACAAAGATCAACTGTGAATGAATTAACCTATTATCAGCAATGTAACAAAGCAGGGTGACTCCAAGGGGCTCATGCCCCAAAAGGCTATCCTCTACCCAGAAGGAACGGGTGTGATCTGATTGCAGATTGAAGCATATCATTCTTTGCTTTATTTCTTCTATCAAATTTTCTCTAGTGTTAGAGATATGTGACTTCTTTCTCACATGATGACCATGCAAATAGGTAATGGATGATAACTCTTATGCGACCTATGTCATGTTGCCTTCCCTCTTGGGGACAGGGTGATGGGGGGGAGGAAGGGAGAGAACATGGGCCAGAAAATGTCAGAAAATGATTATTACAATTTTTATTGACATGTAAAAATAACAGAGAGAAAGAGACATATACATATACATATATATAGAGAGACAGAGACAGAAAGAGAGAGAGAAAGAGAAAGAGAGAGACAGAGAGAGACAGAGACAGAGACAGAGACAGAGAGGAGATTGGAAAACAGGGATTTGTTCTTTTTGGACCCAGAAGATAGAACTAGAAGGAATAGGTAGAAGTCTTTAGGTCTGATTTAGGCAAAGGAAAACCAAGCCAAAGCAAAACCTCCTAGCAATTCAAGATGTCTTAAAGGGGAACGGACAACTTTACAGGTTGTCAGTTCCCTGTCTCTGGAGGAATTGGTGTCAAGACTAGGTGTCCACTTTGTCAGGAAAGAGTTGAAGAGAGTTTTCTCATTCAGTTTTGGATTGCTCTAAAGGACTGCTGAGATTCCCGACTCTCGTGGGATTCTGTACAACTTCCAATGGTCAGGAAGTTACTTTTTTGGAGGCATTTCACATGTGTCCAATGGGAAAATCCCCAGATCTTTACCACAAACTTTCTAAATTGCTTGATTTCCTGTGGATATAGGAGAAGGGCAATGGTGACTCATGAGGCTTGAGGGCAGGAGGAGCTACATCTTGCTGAACTTAAGTCAACTTGCTAGTCAGTGGGTGCTTAGGAGGCAAGACAAAGAGATAGGAATGACCTCTCTTCGACATCTCGGAGCAGTAGTCTTAGGGAAGAGATTTGGTCATGAAAGCAAAGGAAATGCTTTTGGTGCTGCTTACTCAGTCTGTGTTTGATGTAGACCTGAAAAGGGAAGTCAGACAGCCCAAGAGAAACTTTTGTTGGATATCTATAAGGGTTTAGAAATAGGCCCTCCACCCACTGAGCCCAAAAGAAGAGAAGAAAGCTCTCCATATAAAGGCATTCCCCCACCAGCAGGAAGCCCATTTGGGATTCCCCAGGGGCAGCAGGAGAATGCTGACTCACTAGGGACACAGTGGGGTGTGGTCTCTGACAGACAAGTCCCAGCTGCTGTTGGAACTGAGAAAGAATGGGATCTTCTTTCTTAGGAGCCTCTGCACTAGGTTTCCTGAGCTTGCTTTGGGAGTTTGGGGCTATGATCTGGTTGTGAACCTTGGGAGAACACATTTCGAGTTCTCAGATTTTTTTGTTTTTGTTTTTGGTGCATGTCTTTGCCATGAAGCTCTTGGCTTTGCCAGCTTTTCGGGGCTGTTTCAAGGTATTCGGGGGCCCTCCTGGAAAGCTAGGGGAAGCGGCATCCACTAGATATGGAGAGCTTCTAAACCCATACCTTTAGGGCATTGGACCCACAGTTTATGTCTCAAGTATCAAGTCTAGAGAAAAGAAAAGAGGCATGAACTTGGAGATATCAGACCTGAATTCCAATCCCAGCTCTGTCATTTCCTACCTCTGAGACCAAGCTTAGGCAAGCCACTTCATCTCAGATTTAATTTTCTCATTTATAAAATAAAGCTATTGGATGAGATCATGACCAAGATTTCTTCTAGCTTAGGTCCATGATTAAGAGACCTTTTACCTATTTTTCTATACTATTTTTGGCCTCCTACTATGCTTTACTACTTCCCTTCTTGGGTAGACAGCCTCATGCCCTTTTCTTAGACGTGGCTCTTGTCTTCCTAGAAATACTACCTTCAAGGCCTTCTTAGGAATATGTATCCCACGATGGACACTGTAATGTCTATTCTCAGCTCTAACAAACATAATTGATGTATCTTCCCTTGAGTTAAGGGATTCTGTCTGGAATTTGGAGCCTGGGACATTGGCAGAGGAAGGGGTAGCCATTGTTAGTTAAGCCCAGGACAAGAGGAAACATTTGGCCCCAGAGCTCTGGAGTGGCAAGCCCATCAGAGAAAGAGGATAGGACAATGTGCTGAAATCGATCTCGGGCTTTCCAGGGCTTCATCGTCTCCAAAGTTTCAATGTGAGAACCTGATCCCTCAGAAAGTATTTCTTTTATTGCCAACCAGGCAGAATCACTAACAAAACTAATTAAAGCACGTGAACCTTATCCAAGTTTTCATTATCTGACCCTCCACTGGGGTTGGGACACAAATGAAGGGATCTTGGGGCCAAGGAGAGATAGAATGTTGAGAATCATAAAACAGCAGCAGGTGAATGGCACAGCCCAACTCGCTTAGTTTACCCAGCAGCCCGGGCGTGGAATGCTCTGAGCGGTTTTGGTACCATCTCAATGGAAATAAAAACCAAAAAAAAAAAAGCTTGAAAAAGGCATTGAAAGTAATCAAATTTGACTTTTCTGCAAGTTATCCAGTTGAAGAAATATGCATTCAGCTCCTTCCATGTACATGTTCCTGTGCCAGGCCCCCGGGGTACAAAGACTGAATGAGACCCAGTCCCAACCCTTGAGAAGCTTGTGTTATTGGAGCCTGACGTCACCCTTTCTCAGGTTCCCTGCCCAGGTCAGGGAAGTCGGCCTCAGTTAGGCGTTCCTGCGAAGATGCTCCCAGAGGCTAGCTCGTTTCTTGTTGCAATGGATCAGGGGAATGAGGGTCTAACATTTCTCATGGGCCAGGCAGAGGTGGGCTTTGGAAGCCCAGGAAAGTTCTCCCTCCTTTCCTCCTCTTCCAGCTTTACTGCCCTATGCACAAGGAATGGAATAGAAAGAGCACTCCGGTCATCTACTGGCGACTGAGAAGGGACACGATCTTCTTGAACCCTTCCATTAAACAGATGAGGAAAGCAAGACCCAGAGAGAGCATGAGAGGCAGGAGTGGAGTTCATGCCCTGCCTTCAGTCAGTCCTCATTTTTCTGCACCGTCGCTGGCTTCAGAATTCGAGGTCAGCGTCTTCTTACCTGATCTTCTTATTTCACTGTACGAAATACTCAGGATCTTATTTATTTTTCTTCCTTTAAAAAAAAAATGTCGGGAGTAAGCGTGTGTATTTTGGCATTTGTGGACATGATTACAGAAGAATGGCATTCATTGACCCAACTACCCTGGCTGATTGAAGGCTAGCTATGTGAGGGTTGTGTAATGATTTCTGAATGTTACATGATAATCCTCCGGCGTGGAGGCCTATTATTACAATCCACCTTAGTCATCCTGGGCTTTGCTCTCAGTCAATAGGAGCCTGTTTGGATCACAGCTGAGATTTGCCTGTGAAGCGGTGTTTTCAGAAAGCGTTACATAAGAGAAGACATCTTTAATCTAGGGCAGGGCAGTCCTGGCAGACGTGCGACTGACCTCTCCGAGCCCTCCATCGCTACCCCGCAGCAGGCTCTTCCTGCAACCTCGTTTGTAGGCTCCATATTTCCAGCCCTTTGGCTGGGAGCTCCCAGAGCATGCCAGCTCCTTGAGGGCATGGATTATGGCGTTTTCATCTTGCATTCCCAGCCCTTCTGATCCCCCCAAATCCATGAGTCCACAAGCATTGATGAAGGGCTGATAAAGGGCCACTTAGTGGGTACTTGGGAACACTTTGGCGAGCCGAATTTGGTGAATTTTGTATTTCCGTCTCTCCGCAGCAGTCAGAGGGCTTGGCCATTAGCAGGTGCTTCATGAACGTGGCTGCGAATGTTATTAGAGGTGACTGAGACTATGGGAATGTTATTAGATGTGATTGAAGAGATGAACCTGTTATTTTTAATGATACGGAAACCTGGTGTGCTGCCTGGAAGGCATTAGAAGCAGCTGGATGGAGGAGTGAAAAGAACTGTGGAGAGGAAAGCGGAAGACCCGGGTTCTATTCCTGGCTCTGTCACCAGTTGTGTGACTTGGCTTCATGTTATGTAACCTCTCTGAGGCTCAGGCCTCTCATTTATAAACTAGAGACAATAATATCTTCACTTCCCATTGTCCATGGCTCTTCAGAGGAAGCGCTCTATAAATCGGGAAGCGTTCGAGAAATTATACTTAGAATATCGCCCGGGGACCCAGATTAGATATTTTGGGACGGCTTTTGAATCTCCTCCTCTTTGGTGACCTGCTTTCATGTAGGACCACTTGCAAATGACAAACTGCTTAACTTGCCTACTTTGAGAGAGACAGAGAGAGAGAGCGAGAAAGACAGAGTGAGAGAGACAGAGAGATAGATAGAGAGAGAGAGACAGAGTGAGAGACAGAGAGAGAGATGGAGAGAGAGAGAGACAGAGACAGAGTCAAAGACAGAGACAGACAGAGAGAGAGAGTGAGAGAGTGTGTGTGTGTGAGAGAGAGAGAGAGAGAGAAAGACAGACAGAGTGTGAGAGAGAAACAGAGAGAGAGGAGAAAGACAGAGAGACAGAGAGAGAGATGGAGAGAGAGAGAGACAGAGAAAGTGAGAGATAGAGACAGAGTCAGAGACAGAGAGAGAGAATGAGAGAGAGTGAGAGAGAGAGAGACAGAGAAGTAATGTTGGGAAAGCATGGAAGCTGCTTCAGTGACAAAATCCAAGAAACATGTAAACAATGCAATTGAAAATTGCCTGGATTCCTCTTTCCGTGTGTTTGACCAAGGGAGAAGATGCTGGGCTCTGCTTCGGACAAAGGCTGCTTTGAGAATGGACTCTTTTGGGACGGTTTTAGGAGCGGTGGGGTTCTTGCTAGCTGTTTATGCTAATGGCATAACAATGGATTAGGAGGGCAGTCCTGAGTGTAGGGCAGAGGATAATATGACAACCCATCTGTATTCCTTTAAGAAGACTTTTACATAGGTCTAAATCTCGCAGAACTGACTTGATTTTATTATAATATGAAAAGTAGAGTTCTTACTCCGAGGCCTCTGGGTAAGTCCCTTCTCAAAACAAAACAACAAAACAAAACCCAACTTCAGCAGCAAATGATAATAATAATAAGAAAGCTGGCTGACTAGGATTCATGAATCACTTGCTATGTGTTAGGCACTGTATTAAGTGCTAGAGATTCAAAGAAATGGAGCAGCATCTGCCCGGCTCTCAGGGGGCTTCCATTAGAATGGTAAAGACAACATGTGGGCCCCTACATGCAGACAAGAAGCACACAGGATAGAGAGAAGGAAATCTCCAAGGAAAGCTATCAACAGAGGAGGGAAGAGAGGAGAGGACAGTCTCCTGGGGAAGGCAGGCTTCGATCTGAATCTTAAAGGAAGCTAGTTGCAAAGATGAGGAAGGCAAGTCTTCCAGAAGTGGGAGACGGCTGACTGCAAGTTGATGGACCCCAGTAGATGAAAATGTCTTTGCTTCTAGGAGTCAAAAAATAAATGACTCCCCCCAAAGCACAGAGTAAGAAGAGAGGATTAAACATGGATCCCTATATTAGATTATTATTCTAATCTATATTATTATTATTCTAAGAATTGGCCAATGAGGCCACTGAGTGTAAGCTCTATATTACAAACAATCTTGGTGTTATACTCCAGACAATGGATCAAATGAATGGCTGAAATATTCTAGGTCTTTTTGACTTTCTCCCCAACAGAAAGCCCATGAGGTAGAGTCTTTCCTTTAATGCAAGGAAAGACTCTGATGGAGGCAATGGAAATCACTAGATTTGAAATCAAAGGATTTGAGTTCAAACCCACTTCAAACACTGTCATCTTGGGCAGATCATTTCATGTTTATTGGCCTCAGTTTCTTCAACTGTAAAATAAAGGTGTGAGGGGGACTGGACTAAATGACATTAAAGGTCTCTTTCACTTCTAAATATATGATCTCATGCATCCAGAGGAAGGAACTTATAATATTCTATGAACATAGCCCTGTTGGTCACTTGTGGATAGAGTTCCAACATGTATCATTCTCCAGTAGAGAGTCTCATTGTTACTCTATTACCAGAGTCACAAAATGATTAAATTTGAGAGTTAAAAGGAACCTCAGTGGCCATCCAGTCCAATCTGTAGTACCTACCCTAATACAGCTGACAAGTAGCTGCCTCATCTCCTTATAGGACTTTCTACCTGTACACTCTCTTCCCTCCAACCTATTCTTTATAAATCCATCGGGAAAACCCTTTTTTTTTTTTTAAGCTGTAGATCTGATTGTCACCTTTCACCATGCAATCATCTTCACTTAGTTTCACCCGAGTCAAATTCAACCTTCTTACCTAGATGGTCAAAGACACTTCTTTTTTTTTTTTTTTAAACCCTTAACTTCTGCGTATTGGCTCCTAGGTGGAAGAGTGGTAAGGGTGGGCAATGGGGGTCAAGTGACTTGCCCAGGGTCACACAGCTGGGAAGTGTCTGAGGCCAGATTTGAACCGAGGGCCTCCTGTCTCTAAGCCTGACTTTCAATCTACTGAGCTACCCAGCTGCCCCAAAGACACTTCTCTTAGTTTTCATCACTTCCTGCCTTGTATTGGGGGCCAAACTGATACTAATCCATCCTATCTATGATGGTCATGAGCCAACAGTTGCTGATGTCTTTGGATCAGAGCTGGAAAGTACCTGTAGATCATTTAATCCCACCCCCTCATTTTGCAATGGACAAACGAAGGCTCAGAGATTGTGACTCTTCCAAGATCGCATAGCATAGATGTTGTCAGGATTCGAAATCAGTTCCCATTAATTTAAACCCATAACTCCTTTAATTAGATTATGTTATCACTTCCCCCCACCTCCACATCTTATTAATATAGTTGATGATCTTTTCATTCTTTTGGAATCTTTCTCTTTTTGGCATATGCTGAAAAATAGCCCTGGGTGCATTCCACCCTGCTCCACCTTTAGCATGGATTTCCTCTGTCTGTATTTGCTCCGATCCTGTCATCCTTTATGACTTCACTTTCTTAAGAGCCATTGCTACTTTCTTACGTAATGTATTGGGTAACGAGGTGGCAGAGTCCAGATCTCAAGTTTCCATGATCTTGATAATGTAAACAGATTGAGAAAAATCATTGCACATCTGTTCGTTTTCGTGTCTATTTGTTGTGCTCTTTCCAATTTTATCTATAAATGCTCTCAGAATGATCTGCTTTAGCTGGGCCTTAGACCAATTTTTCTTCAGGCTCATTTCCCTCATCATTGCATTTCATTGTTTTCAGGATACTACTAGTCATAGTTACTCATCCTCCTCCCCCAAAATGGATTTTTTTTTTCCCAATGATCACATACTCCAGATAGATGTTGTCCTCGGATGTCACGTCTCCCCGTACTTCAAGGAGATAAAATATTTGCAGGCTGAGGTGATTTCTTGGCTCATTGTAGCAAATGCTTAATGACAGTTAAAATTTTCTAATCCTAAAATGTGATGATTTGTATCTGTCAGTATTCATGTCTTTTCCTACTACTGGACTGTAAGTTACCCTGAGGGCAGAGATTGCATCATTTAACTCTTGTATCTCTTCAGATGCCTAGAAGCGTTCTGTACTGAACAGGTAACTAATATGCTTGATAGATACACCAGTTGGTTAGATGATCTGGTTGTTAAGAATGAAAAACCTTTTCCAGTGGTTGTTCTTCACGATGGAATAATAATACCAAGCCATAATTGGTACCAAGAAGAATCCTGCTTGAGCAGCGCGTTCCAAAATTGATGACGACTGTTTTCTTTTCCCTTCAATTTTACTTTGACACAGCTGAGCTTACCTGCGTGATAGTCTCGAGCGAAGTAGTCCATCAGAAGTGGACTTTGATGAAGTCCCTTTCAATATGCTGGTACAGTTGAGGAAGACCAATGAATAAGTCACAGAAACATGATAATTAGCATGAACTTAGTTGCAGCAGGTGCTTAATATATAGTGGATGCGACTGGACGGATCAAAGAATTTAGAATTGACCCACGTGAGTCAGACACGGTTTTGATGAAATCGAGATTAGGTATGATAGATCTCGGGAAGCGAGCAGCCCAGGAAGCCGTCCATTTAATGAAATTCCAAGAAGAGTGGACACAAAGTGTACTGGGGTCTGGACAACTTGGAGCCTAACTGAAAGACAGGAAAATGAACAGCGGGTCCCAGAAAACCCAGAAAAAATAGCTTGATTAGGAGAGAGGTTGTTGGCTATTAGGAGCCAAGCCAATTACTGGCTGGGCCCATTTAGCACAGAGAGTTTCTGAATTTGAATCCAAACAATAATATTCAATTCTCCGATTAATCATTGGGAAAAGAACTTTCAGCACTAACATGGCCACATAGGATATCTCCAGATAATGGGAAGCCTGTGTACCAATGTCTCAGAGAGGTGAGCAGAAAACTTTCTGATTGACTAGAGATGAATCCACCCAAGTAGAGCTGGTTGAGGTGGGTGGTGGAGGGCTTGGCAGAAAAGGGCCAGAGAACTCTATTTGGGCCATGTGATGATGGGGAGCCAGTGGAGAGATACACATATATGTTCCTATCCTAATTATATAACCATATTCTTCTTTAAGGCCAAAGACTTCCTTTGGACTCATTAGATAAATTAATTAAAAGAGAAAATAGAAAGCCTGAAACTGTGTATCAGGTGTTAGAATTTGGGGACTGCTGAGCCATTAAGAGATTGTATATTGGGCAGGGACCCAGGCTGGCTCAAATGCAATCTCATTTACTGGGGACTAAACTTAAGCTGGTCTCTGTTTCCTAATGGCAAGTTGAAGAAAGAGAGAGAGAGAGGGAGAGGGAGAGAGAGACAGAGAGAGAGAGAGAGAGAGAGAGACAGAGAGAGAGACAGAGAGAGAGAGAGAGAGAGAGAGAGAGAGAGAGAGAGCGAGAGAGAGAGAGAGAGATAAGACACAGAGAGAGAGGGAGAGAGAGAGAGA
>NC_058130.1:6773640-6787718 GCF_016433145.1 Gracilinanus agilis | reverse complement strand
AGAGAGATACAGAGAGAGAGATAAGACAGAGAGAGAGAGAGAGAGAGTGAGAGAGAGAGAGAGGGAGAGAGACGGAGAAAGAGAGGAGAAAGAGAGAGAGAGAGAAAGAGAGAGGAGACAGAGAGAGAGATACAGAGAGAGAGATAAGACACAGAGAGAGAGGCAGAGAAAGAGAAAGAGAGAGAGAGAGATAGATGAGACAGAGAGAGATACAGAGAGACGGAGAGAGAGAGAGGAGAAAGAGAGAGAGAGCGAGAGAAAGAGAGACAGAGAGAGAGGAGAGAGAGAGCGGGAGAGAGAGATAGAGAGAGAGATGAGACAGAAAGAGAGACATAAACATATACACACACACAAGAGAGAGAGAGAGACAGAGACAGAGACAGTTAATTTTATAGAGGAAAATGGCCATCCCTGCCAGGCATGTGCAGAGGAAAATAAATGAGTTTGGAATTTTGAGGTTTGGGTTGGAGTCTTGGCTCTGATACATACTACTGTGTGATCTTGGATAAGTCACTAAATTTTTCTGGGCCTGCTTTTCCTCCTTTATAAGAATGAGGTCTTTGGATTAGGTGAGATGATTTCCAATGACCTTTCTACCACAAAATCCTATGATCCTATGATAAGTCCTGAATGGTTTAAACATTCCCTTGCCTAAAGGCAGGGGGCTGGATCAGATGACCTCTTGAGCTTCCTCCCATCTCCAGAATTGGACGATCTCATAAAAACACCAGCTGAACCCCTTTGAGGAGGAAGCAGCTGTTTTCTGTAAAATTCCCTCAGGAGGAGAGGAAGGAAGTCCAATAATCCAGATGTAATCTGGAATAAGGGAGGCGTAAGGGAAAGAAGGAGCAAGTTCTGAAGAGAGGCCAGCAGGCCTAGGATGGAGAGTGGGCCTACTGTACAGTCTTCGGCCCGGACACCCCTCTGCTGGCTCTGCAGCCACCGGCTAGAGCCGAGGCAAAAGGGAGCGGGCCGAGGACAGGTGCAGGGGGAACTGAGGCAGATGCTGATTTTTTGAGGAAGAAGGAAAAGCCCTCGTTAAAGGGGCACAGCCGATGTGTCTGTCAGAGAGGAAGTAGGAACAGGCTCATTAAGGAAAATTACAGGAGAAAAGCAGAAAGTGAGGCCGAGAGCCTTCTCGCCTTTGGATGGCCACCTAGTGAGTGGCGGCGATGGAGGTGACCACACGCCTCTATTTACACGGCATTTTAATGTTTCCCAAGAACTGTGAAACATGATCTCATTTGTATCCTTTCCACTTCCCCAATTACTCTGTATTTAGATTGTGTGGTAAGATGTAACTCTATGGTTACAGGGAATGGAGCCTCATACAAACCCTATGAGGGGGTAATTCAGTCGTGATGATCCTCCCTTGAGAGAAGAAGCAACTGTGAAGAGGAGTGGAAGTGAAGGCTGGATGGCTCATTCACTCTGACACAGCTAGCAGGGCTCAGTGTCAGCATTTGAACTCAGGTCTTCTTAGACTCCAAGTCCTTCTCTAATGGAACACAAATAGTAAGGAACAACCCACCTGCATGCAGAGTCAAGAAAATAAACCCAATATTGCCTCAAGGTGAATACAAAGGCCCTCCCACTCCAGTCCAAATACTCCAAATATTGAGTTCCAGCTCAATGACCTTCAGGGTCCTAATAGGTCCCTCCCTCCCCCTTGGGGCTCCCAACTTCTGGGAAAGCTTTCATCATCACCATCATCTCACCATGAGTGGACTTGTAGCGACAGTCCCAAAGATTCAGGATTTTTTTAATCTTTCCACTGAGGCCCTAACCATAGCCTTTTTCTCCAGACAAATCAGAAGACCACAGATATTCAAGCCATTGCTTTTAGGGCAAGATTGTCTTACTCCAGAATCCCCACAAATGGTCTCGTCTGAGGCCTCCTTGGGCGAGGATGGTCCTGAGATCTGGGAAGCTATGTGAGCAGTGGAGGAGGTGTGGAATATCTCACAGTGCTTGGAAGACTTGGTTGCAGAGAGCATCATGTCTCTCCCTCTGTCTCGGTCTCTGTGTGTCTCTTTCTGTCTGTCTGTCTGTCTGTCTGTCCTAAAGTCCAGTCCAGCATCTCCAACTGCCTAAAGAGATTGCCAACTAGATACATCTCAGAGCTCAACATGCCCAAAGCAGAGCTCCTTGTCTTTCTCCCCAAACCTCTCCTGCTTCTTAATATTCCCTAATATTTTGTTCTAAGGGTAGCAGCAGCTTCCTTTCAGAGACAGGTTGGGTTCTTCCCTCTTTGTTTCCTCTCACGGATAATCCGTTTCCACATCTCGTGGCATTCCTCCTCTCCATAATACACCTCACATCTGTCTCCTCTAAGTGGAAGTCACCTCCTACATGAAGTCTCTGCTGATCAATTTTTCTCTACCAATATCCCTTTCACATCCCGACTTTCCCTATCACAGTTTCACCAGCTGGCATAAGAAATGAAATGGGAATTTTGGGAGAGTTTTGTGGAAGCCTCAGACCACATATGAAGGCCAACAGATGACTCAGAAGAAGTTTAGAAACTCAGAAATGCCTAAAATATCTGTATACTATTGTATAATATCAATGTATTTCATCTTCTAATACCATATACATACTTTCTTTTACTCTAAACACCCCAAAAAAGAAAAATTAAAACAACAACAACAACAAACACATACTTCCTCTCTGGTACAAATGGAAGGCTCATAAACTTTATATAGATTTTCCAGATCACAGAGGCATTGCACCCTTCCCCCCTGAGATGTGGAAGGGATACCTGTACTTTGCAGGTACTTCCATATTTGTATACAGTGCTTCCCTGGTGTAATTTCAGCAGATCCAGGGCAGGGACTCTGTTGTTTTCTCCTCTGGGTCATCATCTCCTTTTGAAGTACTTGGAACATGGTGAGCATTTAATTGCTGCTTATTGGTTCATTGTTTCCCATCAGACAGCAGCCATCCTACGTCATACCCTCATCACCCCTCATATGGACTATTGCGACAGTCTCCAAATCAGTCTCTTAGGCTGTAATAAGGGGATTTGTAGGATGTAATATGGGAATCTGCAGGATGTAATATGAGGCTGAAGCTAGGGGCAATAACTGGTAGGAACAGGGAATAAGGCAAGGCAAGGGACCCAAGGCTGGAGGTAATCAAGGGAATAGACTAGGTAGTAGGGAAATTAAGGCAATATAGTGGATGAGGCAGGTATAATGATGAAGGTTGGTAGTTGAGGTGGTAGGAGAAATAAGGGAATGTCTGAGTTTAGGGAGTATTACACTGAGGTAACAAGGGTTGCAAGGGAGAGGATGAATTAATCTAAGGCAGGCAAACAGCAGCAGGGAATACAGACTGGGACTCCGGTTAAAGACAAACACTGAAGGGAAATAGACTGATCCCTTCAAGTAAAGGGACACTTTACAGAGCCCAGTTAGAGTCAGCCAAGACAGCTGGAAACTGACTTCAGGCTTTAGTCAGTTTCACAGGAAAGGACTAGTATTGAAGTTTCACTTCCTCCAAAATGGATACCCTCAGCTTCCCTCAAACTCCAGAGAGTATGTTATTCCTCTCTCTCTTCCTCCCTCTCTTACTAATTAACTAATGAAGTAGCCAAAAGGTCTTGTTGAAACACAAATGGGGTTTATTGTCTTCTAGGATGGATTGGCAGGGTAGAGGATTAAGTTAGCCCTAACAGCGGCTTAGAGAAACCTCAGGTGGGGGAAGGGAAGCAGGAACGTGAGACTGAGAAAGGACCTGCCTTAACTCAGCTCTCAAAGTGGTTTTGTAATCAATGGGGTTAGGAATACGAAGACTCAATAGATAATTTGTTACAAGGGTAAAACTAAACTATCACAGAATTTGAACTAACTCTCAGATCCACTCTCCTTTTCACTCTTCTCAGACATTCAAGTAGGGAAAATGAAGGTAGGAATAAGGTAGGGTAGGGAGATTCAAAGGATTTAGCTAAATTAACAAATCTCAAAAGAAACTGCAAATACAGGCCAGGTTTCAATCTAAAGAAGGAGCTCAGATGGACCGTGGTTCCCTGCACGAGTTCCCAGGACCAATTGAATTTCCCTAGATTCTAAACTCTCTTTAACTGACAGAAGAACTCTGCAAAGCCTGCAAAACTGTTATGCCGCCCCCCTCTCTGTACCACAAAGCTCAACCTCCAATATTCTCTTCCCTTCAATCCATTATCCCCATCTGTCAAGTTGATATTCCTGAATCACAGTTCTGACCAGACCACTTGGCTACTCAGGAATTTCAGTGGTTTGGTATTATTTGTAAGATCAATTCCAAATGCTACTGGTGGACTTTGATGACCCTTTCCCATCTTTCCAGTCTTCTACTCCATTCCTCCTCCATGTATTTCATGATCCAGTTATGCTAGCTTCCTTGCTTTTTGTTGACTATAAATAACCATACCATCTCCCATCTCTGGACATTTGCACTAGCTGTCCTCTCTGCTTTGAAAATGATTCCTCCTCACCTCCACCTCCTGGCTTTCTTCAACTTGACCCCCATTGCCCACCCTTACCACTCTTGCACCTAGGAGCCAATACACAGAAGTTAAGGGTTTAAAGAAAAAAAAATACAGCTCATAGACTTCTAGTTCACATGCACAACAAGATGGAGAGCTCTAACTTTCCTCTGATCTCTCTCTCTCTCTCTGTGTAGGGGGACAGGACTATGTAGCACTACACTAAATCTGAGGGAAAGAGTAGAGCATCCAGCTAGGGAAAGAACGTTCTCAGGAATCAGAAACCACTGGGGTAGAGTCCTAGGCAGGTGAACCATGAATTAACTAGAGCAGAAAGAGGCTAAGATACTTTGAAAACTAGGACCCAAGAAAACCATATCATCAGAGAGGACAGTGTCAGAATATAAATAAGGGGAAAATGTAGGAGAGGGATGAAAATTCCCAAAGAGCTCGGAAGAAGAAAACCCAAAGATCTTGAACAAAAACAAAGATTAAACACTCTGGCCTCCAGATCTAGTGAATACTAGATTTTGAAACAAATGAAAATGATAGAACACCTGAAAAGACAAAGATCCCTGTGGAATGTGAGGAGAACATGGAGCCATGACATACTATTCCTAAGTGGTTCAAAAGAGAAATTAGAATTATGAGGGCAGACTATATGGCATGCCTAGCAAAAACGATGGACAGAATGGAAAAAGCTGAAATCTGCTAGGGTAAGGCTTACCAAAGAAACAAAAGAGAAAAATAGTTTGGGATTGCAAATATATGGAAGTATAAAGGATAATCTAAAAGAAGAGAAGGAAAAACAGAGCAAAGGAAATAATAACATTAAAAGAATATGTGCTCACCATGTAAGCAAAATACGCTAATCTTAAAGACAATCTAACAATTAGAACTCTTTCAGAAGAGCAGAACAGGACAAAAAAACCTTAATATCAGAATGAAGGAAATAATAGAACTGCCTAGAACTTATGAACACAGAAAATGAAATACTAATGGAAAAATTTCACACATCACCATCAGAAAAAAAATACAAGTTTGCAAATCACAAGACAATGAAAATGAAATTCCAATAATGCAAGATTATTCTGCATTATCTAGAAAACATAGGAAAAAGGTAATAATGTGTTCTTAAGAACAATGGAGTTCAGCATGTAACCCAGGGTGACCTACCCTGAAAATTTGAGCTTAACCATACATGAAAAAAAGATATATGCTCAATAAAAAACACTTGAAGCGGTTTTAGAAAGAAAACTAGAACAGAAGATATTATTTACTTCTTGGATACTCCAAAGAATGGAAATGCAAAAGAAGTTAAAAAATGCAGCAGCCACTGATAGCAATAGCAATTAAGTGATAGCACATAGTAAAAGCTTTTCTTCTAGAAACACATAAGAGGACAGGGTGATGGCAGTAGAACCTGGCAACATTTTGTCAACAGATAAGTCAATTGCATGCACAGGTATGTGTGTGTGTGTGTGTGTGTGTGTGTGTGTGTGTATGCGTGTACTACATTACAACATAGGAGGTCACATAAGGAGGGGAGGAAAGCAGCAGAATAGAGAAGAATATTTATATACTGGATTAAATCAAGAGTTGGCAAAGAGGAGGTGACCACTGTAGCATCAGAAAGAACTTATAGAAGAGTAGATGAGAAAAGGATGGGAAGAATTGAAAAAGAGGGGAAAGAGAAAGAGACCAAGGTTTGGGAGGGGATTCCATTGATGAATTTTTCTGTGAGTGAAGACAGATAATCTGTCAAGGAAAATGGGGACCTTGTGATGGGTGTGGCTTGGTGAATTTGGTGTTTGAAAAGTATACTCATCTTACTTTGGGGGGGGGGCACGTTGGAACTCCTAAAGACAACTGAGAGCTAGAGGAGTGGGAGAGTATGGACCCAGAAGGAGATTTTGAAGAAAATAGGGGGAAAAAGTAATCAGGGGAGGGCTACACAATCAGGGACATGGTAGGGGAGGGACCCTACTATGAGGCTCTCTGACTTGCGACAATTGTCATTTTTCTAGGTGTTAGGCACAAGGGAAAAGGAGAATTTTTGGTGCAACATCTACAAGGCAATAATAGAAACTATCTACATGGGAGAATTTATAATGGATACCTTAGCTTGGATTTCATGAGGAATAGAGAGAAAAGAAAGAGAAAGCAGATAATAATAATAATAATAATAATAATAATAATAATAATGAATCAGAGAATGAGTGACTAGAGTAGACAGAAAGAGAATGGAAAACAAAGAGAGAAATCCTTTTTGGAAAGGAGCACAAAAATTAAAATTAAAAAACATAATGAACTGGACTAGTTGAAAAATAGAGGAAAGAGGAATACAATTGATTTACTGAGAGAAGAAAAGGGATGAAGAAGAATTATATTACCATATAAAAACAGAAGAGGAAAAAGAACAATAAAAAAATCCCAAAGGGAAAGGGATAACAAACAAGAGGGGATGGTTAGGGAGAAGAGGTAGTGAGGGGAAGATAGCCAGTGAGAACAAGGGAACCTTAAAAAAAAGATTAAAATAAAATAACTGAAGCAACAGGGGTACTGTGTTTATAGAAGAAGAGGGGAAAATAGCTTGAACAAAATACTAAAAACAGATGGAGGGAAAAATAAACCTAACTCTCATAACTTTAAATGTGAATGGATTAAACAATCCAATAAAATGTAAAAGAATGACAGTTTGGATGAGAAAACAAAACCTTACAATCAGTTGCTCACAAGAAACACATTTAAAAATCAAAGATATATAAAAAGTAAAACCAAGGAGATGAGAAAAATTCACTATTGATCAAGTAAATCCAGTAAAGTATGAGTTACTGACATGCTTTCTGACAAAAAAAAATCCTAAAATGAAAAAGATTAAACAAGAGAAGCATATCATGCTAAAAGGAGTTATTGACAATAAACTAATGATTAGTAATACACTCATATGCTTCAAATTTTGCCTTGGCATTCACATTCATATAGGAAGGCACAAGATCACAAGAAGACATAAGTAGCAATAAAATAGTGACAGAAGACGTCAATATACCTCTCTTAGTTTTGGCAACCACTAAAAAAAGAGCAAGAAACATAAGAAAATCTGAAACTGAACAAATGCTGGAGAAACTAGTTAAAAGACATGCTATCTTCCAAATGTGAAAGCAGGAGAATATACATATTTCTTAGAACCGCATGGAACTTTTTGTAAAAACTGATCATGTAATAGAGCATAGAGATATTACAAACAAATTTAAAATGGCAGAAATAGACAATATATCCTTTATACATTTTCCCACAATAAAAATAATAATTGGTTCAGAGTTCACAGACAAAAGATAAAGACCCAATGGAGACTTAACATTGAAATCCTATGTAATTAGTGGGTCAAAGAACAAATCATAGAAATAATGACTATGTAAAAGAAAATTATAATAATGAAATAGCATACCAAAATGTTTGGGATGGGGTTAAAGCAAATCTCAGAGGGAAAAATTATATAATTCAATGCATTAACAAAATCAAGGGGATTACTAAACTAAATATGTACTTAAAAATTAGAAAGGCAACAAATAAAGCTAAAGTAAAAACAAAACAGGATATATTAGAAATTAGAGGTGAGATAGATGAATTAGAAACAAAATAAAAACAGGGAAATAAATAAAACTAAAAGCTGCATCTTTGAAATAACTAATAAAATTGGCAAATCCTTAGCTAATCTAACTAAAAAAAGAGAGAGCAGGAATTAAGTAAATAAAATTGCAAATGAGTAAGGTGAACTCCCAACAAAATCAAATTAAATAAAAAGAATATTCTAAGCATATTTTTACATAGCTATATGCTAACTAAACTGAAACCACCCCCCAAAATAGAAAATATTTAAAAAACGTAAAATACCCTCCCAAAAAACTCTCAGAAGATCAGAAAGACATATTAAATAACTCAATCTCAAAAAATGAAATAGATTTTGTTATAAATGTACTATTAAAGAGGGAGAAAAACACCAACCTCTGGTCCTGATGGATTCACTAGAGAATTCAGGTCAAAATTCTAAACAACCATTAGAACCCACATTTCACAAATTATCCTCAAAAACAGAATAAAAAGAACCTTCTCAGAGTCTTTCTATGAGACAGATATAGTTCTAATTCTTAAACCGAGAAAAAAATAAAACATAGAAGGAAAATTTTAGGACAATATAAATAACATACTCTGACCCGAAAAAAAGCTAAACAAAATCCTGTCACTCTAGAGCAACTTATCCAAGAAATCATTCATTGTAACCAAACAGAATTCATACCAAGGATACAAAGATGGTTCAACGTTAGAAAAACAATAAACACAATTAATCATATTAAATACCAAAACATTCAAAACCACATGGTCATCTCAACAGATACAGATGTACTTTGACAAACTACAACATTCTTTTATGATAAAAATGAAACTAAGTTAGGTACAAAGTGACCTTTTTAATATCAGAAAAATAATCTATTGAAATCCCAAAGCAAGCATCATATGCAATGGGGCTACAATAGAGTCTTTGCCAATAATTGCAGGAGAGAAGCAAGAATGCCTACTCTCCCCACTATTATTTGAAAGAGTTCTGGAAATGCTAACAACAACAATAACATAATAGGAAGAAATTTAAGGCAGAAAGATAGGCAAAGATCAGATATTTACTGATAATTTTCCTTGGAAAATTCTAAGAAATCAGCAAAGATAATAATTTAGACAATTAATAGCTTCATCAAAGTTGGGAGGTTACGGAAGAAATTCTTTTTAAAAATTGATAAAAGGGAGCAGTGAGGTTGCTCAGTGGATTGATAGGCAGGCCTAGAGATGGGAGATCCTGGGTGGGAATCACGTCTCAGACAATTCCTAGCTGTGTGACCCTGGGCAAGTCACTTAACCCCAATTGCCTAACCTTTACACTCTTCTGCCTTGGAATCAACACACAGTATTGATTCAAAGATGGAAAGTAAGGGTTGAGAGTAAGTGATAGAGAGATAGATGGATAGATAGATAGATAGATAGAGAAACCAACAGCATTTCTATTTAACAATAACAAAGCACAAGAAGTAATAATAAAAGGGAAATACTATCCAAAATAACCATTAAATAACTGGAGATTGACCTACTAAAGCATATGAAACACCTGTATAGATTCATTTATGAAGTATTGATTTAAAAAATAAAGAAAATGGGTAGCTCAGTGGAGTGAGAGTCAGGCCTAGAGACAGGAGGTCCTAGGTTCAAATCTGGCCTCAGATACTTCCCAGCTGTGTGACCCTGGGCAAGTCACTTGACCCCTATTGCCCACCCTTACCACTCTTCCACCTATGAGACAATACACCGAAGTACAAGGGTTTAAAAAAAAATAAAGAATAGCTTAAATAGCAGGAGGAATACTCAGTGCTCATGGCTAGGCTATGCCAATATAGTAAAAATAATAACATTATCAAGATTAATTAACATCTTAATACTATACTAATTGAATTCCCAAGGGGATACTTTATAGTGCTTGATAAAAAGATAACAATTTATTCTTTAAAAAACAACAACAACCCTAAGCTCTACATTATCAGGGAAAAGGATGAAGGGAATTGGTTAAAGACTAGAGTGACAAATCAATAGAACAGACTAGACAAAGAAGAATTAGAAATGACAGAATTCAATAGCTCAGCATTAGATAAAGTGGAAATACAATTACTTAGGAGAAAAATTCTTATTTGTTTAAAAAAACTGGGAAGGGGGCAGCTGGGTAGCTCAGTGGTTTGAAAGTCAGGCCTAGAGATGGGAGGTCCTGGGTTCAAATACGGCCTCAGACACTTCCCAGCTGTGTGACCCTGGACAAGTCACTTGACCCCCATTGCCCACCCTTACCACTCTTCCACCTATGAGCCAATACACAGAAGTTAAGGGTTTAAAAAAAATACTGGGAAAACTGAATACTCTGCCAGAAATTAGGTTTGGACCAACATCTTCCATCACATTCAAGAATACATCCTAAATGCATTTACAACCTTAATATTAAAAACCATAGTATTAAAAAAAAAACAAGAAATATAACAGATCATATAATTCTCACAGTTTTGGGTAGGAAGTATATTTCTAACCAAACCAGAAAAGGAGGCAATTAAAAAAGATAAAGTAGATAACTTTTGTTACTTGAAACTGTAAAGCTTCTGCCCAACATTTATCCACGTTGGGAAAGAAGGGAAATATTTGAATTTCATTCCATAAGTCAGCTAATGTCCTTGATGTTGTAGCCAAATGGTCTCTACCATTCCTCATACACAGCATTCATCTGCTTTCCCCCAGAATGCACTGTCTTCAGAACACCACTCAAAATCTTTTTCTTTGGGATGAATTTCCTTCAGCCTTCACCTTAAGTACCACCTCCTAAACCAGGGGTTGGCAACGTGTGGATTTCGAGCCATGTCTGGCTCTTTTGAGGGCCAGATCTGGCTCTTTCTGCAGGAGTCACAAAGTCCATTTTTTTCCAGGCACCGTTACAGGAGCGGCCCTGTGAGCACTGGACGGCTCTCACGAAATTACATTTTAAAAAATGTGGCGTTTAGGGCTCTCACAGCCAAAAAGGTTGCTGACCCCTGTCTTGAAGGAAGGCTACCCTCACCACAAATTCCTCAAAACTAGGAATTATTTTGCACAGATTTTGTGAACTTCCTGTTTCCCCTTCCCCAATAGATTCCATGAGGGCAGGAATACTTCATTATTATCTTTTCTTCAAGACTTTTCACAAAAGTGACCTTCTTATAATAGGTGTTTTATAAGTGATTCTTGGATAAATACATGAAGATCAGTCAGCAGTTCTTCCCCATAAGTGTGATCGCAGTGACCCCCCAAAAGCATAGAAAAATGCCAAATGCCCCTTAAGTCGATGTGGCCTCTTTCTACTTCTTCAGGCAGATTGGGAGATTATGAGGGAAAAAAGGCAGGTGGTTCTAAGAAGCCCAGGTTTTAGACTCTATACATACATTAATCAAAATGGCAGCATTCTGTGTTCATTCTCTGACCAGTGACAATATAGAGGAATTGGATTTTGTCTTTTGGGTGCTAAAGAAACCAGCAATTACAGTTGGGTGGAAGAGGAGGATGGGTGACAGAAACGCTTTGCTAGTTGGCAACCGGAGGAGGAAGAGGGCCTGATTTCATTGTGCAATCAAAGGCCGGAGAGCCTCAGCCATTCTTAGGATCCTTGATCATCCCACAGTGCAATGATTGGAATGAGCATAAACAAACTAGCCTCAGTGAAGAAAGCTACAGTGGATATGCTGACATCTGTTGCTGAGATGAAAGATATCACGAACATCTATGAAGAACTTCATAACATCCTTCCAACTGCCATTCATCTGGGTACTAAGTCACTTCAGTTCCTTTAGGCAAGTGGACTCCTCAGAAACGTCATCCTTATATGGCAGCAAAACCTTCTTCCACAAGGATGTTTGGGGACAGCAGACGAGTAAACACCCAATGACGTCACGAAAGGAGATTGACGAGACCCCAAGAGACAGGAAATGACTAGTTACTAATGAAGGGATTCTTTCGGAAGAATCTCTTGAAAGTCAGATCAGCTGTTCATTGAAGGAAAGACCACAGAGATAATTTTGTTCAGTGATTCTCAGCATCAGCATCAATCAAGACATCAGACGGGGAGGGACCCATGTGAATACTTACAGGAGATGTGATTTCTCGAGCCTGAGGCGTAAAGATGAGGAACCCGCCTAAGTTCTAGTAGATGAATCCTCAGGAATTGTCTGGACCTGAGGTGGGGTGGATGTACCTAGTGGCCAGGGTCCCCTAGCTCTCATATGTCTGAGGTGGAATTTGAACTCATGACTTCCAAAATCCTCGTCTGGCAGTCTAGTCACTGTAGTCTCTATCTGTCAAGTGTAAGAAGGGATGTGTGCTAGAAAGTCCATGCCATGCCTGTTTCTAATGTCTCCGTATGCTCCTGTTTCTAGGTAAGTGTTGATTGCAGGAACTCATTGATCATGTGGTCAATGAAGTAAGACCTGCTTAGCCCTCTCTGGAAGAAAAGAAAAGAAAAGAAAAGAAGAGAAAGAAAAGAAAAGAAAAGAAAAGAAAAGAAAGAAAAGGAAGAAAAAAAAGAAAAAAAAGAAAAAAAAAGAAAAAAAGAAAAGAAAGAAAAAAAACAAAAGAAGAGAAAAGAAAAGAAAAGAAAAGGGGGTAAAATTTCACCTAACCTAGCTCATGAACTCCAAATGGATGACAACCCCATTGAGATCTCTTTGTCTCTGTCTCTCTTTGTTTCTACCTGTTTCTGTTTTTCTTTCTCTCACACACACATGTGAACATGCACACACATCCACACCACATATGTGGATGATCTCAATTGTATTACTTGTCCAATTCGATTTCATCCAGTTAATCTAGTTAAGATGAAATTTTCATCTACTTTGTGCGTGTATATATGCATGTACATATGTATGAGTGTGTGTTTATGTATGTGCTCATTTGTACGTCTCTGTTCCTTAGACCCCCCATGCTGCTAGACGAAGTTAGGTGTGCAGCGTCTAGAGAACTGTGCCTAGAGACAGGAAGCACTGAGTTCAAATTTGGCTTCAGATACTTTCTAGCTTCCTCTACTCTATCTTCTTGACTTCACCTCCAAAAGTCAGTGCTATTAGCCACATTTAGACTGAGGTAGAGAAGAAGCCGTGCTACATTTTTTTCATGTATTCCTATTATTTGAGAATGGAGGGAGATGCTTAATATTTGTCTACTTCCTCAGGTAGAAGCAAGAAGAGAGTGAATTCATTCATCCCCCTTAGCTCAGGCAAAAGCTAAGTGACCCAGAAAAGGCCCCTTAGTAACACTCAGGGTGAATCGAATGGCTCATTGACTCCGAGAAACTCGGATGTGGCTCCTAAATCAAAATCAAGACATGTTCTTCTCTTTCCATGTCCACTGCCCAAACTGGGAACTTTCTCCAATCCATGTCCGGTATAATACTAGCATTCCTGTGTAATTGTTGGTATTTTGAGTGAAGGATGTTTTGATACAGTTCTCTGGCTCCCCTCGTTCTCCTCCTCCTTGGGAGGATGAGCGTTTTAGGCATTTGCAGATGTTTTTGTGCCCCGCGTTACCTTGCTTGGGACTATCAGAACAATAATAAACAGGAATGACCTTTCTCTTCCAACTGTAGGAAGGATGAGGGCTTGTGCAGCTTTGGCTGACCAGTGACTTATCACAGGTCATTGACACAGAGCTGGATGGCTTGGTAAACTAATCACTCGCTCCTTTCATGTGGTGCCGTGTTCTTCTGAGCAAATCAGGCGGAATTAGTCTGATGATTTCAGCTGTGGCCCTTGGGAACCATAACCCAATTCAGAGATGCACCAGAAATGATCTGGCTGAACTCACCAGCCTGAGTCCATGGAGGGGGAAAGTTCAGTCCTGGACCGGCCTGCTCTGTACCAGAGCCAGAGATCAGCTTTGCTGTCCGGTGAATGAAGGGGAGGATCTGGCTTGAGGAGAAGATGGAAATCGATAGAGTGTGAGTGTGAGTGAGAGAGAGACAGAGACAGAGACTGAGACAGAGACAAAGATAGAGCCAGAGAGAGAG
>NC_058130.1:6686716-6773279 GCF_016433145.1 Gracilinanus agilis | reverse complement strand
GAGAGAGAGAGAGAGACAGAGAGAGAGAGAGAGAGAGAGAGAGAGAGAGAGAGAGAGAGAGACAGACAGACAGACAGACAGACAGACAGAGAGAGTTGGGAACAGAAGAGAAGTGGTTCAATCTCATTCAACAAACACTAATTGACAGCTACCATGTGCCAGACACAGTGAGATACACAGACTAACAAAATAGACCTTGCCCTCAAGGACTTTTTATTCTACTGGGAAAACATATATGGGGAGAAGTAAATTTGTGATGCCAACAGAGTAAATACAAAGGAATTTCATGGAGATGGGGAAATAGTATTAACAACTGGATGAATAATAGAGAGGGTCTTATGTGGGAGGAGAGACTGGAACTGTACTTTGAAGGAAGCCAGGGGTCCTTCCTGGTAGAGGTGGGGAAAGATTTCTTTTCAGATATAAGAGGAAGCATCTGAATAGACCCAGAGTCTAGACATGAAATGTTGTTTTGGGGGAACCTTTAGAAGGCCAGGTCAACTTTGTAGAAGGGTATGGAATGGGGAAGACTATGTGATCCCCTGGAAAGAGAAGCTGGTACCAGGTTGTGAGGGTCATATGGGTCCAGCAGAAGACTTTATAGTTTATAATTGACAAGAGGGAACCCAACCTGCCAGAATTGCAATGACCTGATCATCAATCTATGCACTGAGGGACCTTGTCAGTGCTGGGGGCAGGAAGGAAGTCTGATGAAAGATTTCACCTGGAGGAGAATTCTGCCCATATTGTAATGGGCTAATGTTTGATTATTCTTTTCCTATATCTATCTACAGAGACGTGTGTATGTCTGTATTTGTATGTGTTTATACATGTGTATGTGTGTGAGCGCGTGTATACATATATATGAAAGAGACAACAGAGCAGTCTTGAAGCCAGTAAGACCTGGGTTCAAGAGATGTCTTTGCCACATGTCGATGGTGCAATCCTGGGCGATTACTTCTCCTCTCAGTGATCCAGGCAACTCTGTAAGCTTGTAGAGAAGGGGCTCACTACATTAGAAGAGAGGTTTTCTTCACCCCAGAGTTCTGTATGAAAATGGAATCTCACAAACTGTTTCTGACCCTCGTAATATTTCTAGAGTCTACCTTTTGCCATTGCCATGGAGGCCCCTGAGTTGCCTTCTGGTCCTTCATTGTGTTTTGTGTCTCGGCACTCATTCTGTTCTTGAAGCAAATGTTAAAAGAGTGGAAGCCTGAGAAGACCTTCCAGGCTGGCCCTCATGAGGCCTGACAACACACTGCATGTCTCCCTCCTAAGGCCTCCCTAAGGTTGGAGATACTGTTTTGGAGAATTCAATGTCAGGCCATGGTTTTCTGGGTTTTTTTTCCCCACAACTCTGTATAAAACTGTTTTAACTCTTGACTTGCTCCGATTGTGTGCTCCATTGTTACAGGCCATACCCAGGCAGAGGAAATCGCAGGTACCTGAAATGTCTGCCATTTGCCCAAGGGACAGAGAGCAGTTGGCACGATGAAGGGACCGAAGGATTCCAGATAGCACCACCACAAACAATTGGTCTCCCTGCAAAGTGGCGAAGTATGGCAGCCAAGGACAACTTCTTTAGAAGCTAAAGACATTTATAAAACACGATGGAAGAAGGGCTCAGAGAATCCCGCAAAGAATTTCCTCATTAAATGGCAAAATAAGAGCAAAGAGAAACAATTCAAAACAACAGCAACAAAGAAGAGTGAAGAAAGCTTAGTGTGAGACCCTAATTCAATGCGATTACCTCTAGAGCTTTTACAGTTGCAACTGAGAGAATGACAAATAAATGTAAATATGATATATTAGCCAATCTCTTTGTAGACGTTGGCTCCTCTCATCCACAATGTTGGAACTACCAGATTGGGACTCTGATACTTTGGGGTCAAATATGCCATATAAGGGAATAGAAAAGGCAATTAAGACGAATGCTTGGAAGAGTCGCTGGAACAGACCAAGAACGATGACCAGAAAGCCATGATAGAGTGTCACGATTTTAGAAGTACTGAGGATCTAGTCTCAAAATAGCTGAAAGACAACACCAAAATGGCAAACCACAAATAGGATTATCATCTCAAAATGCTAACCAAGAAAGCATCAACAATTTACGGAAGTTCTATCACTGATCTCACAGTTGCTGGTCCCAATTTTTCCCCTCCAGTTCCCAGTTCTATTCCACATTACCAAAAAATCAAGTTAACAAGCATTTATTCAGCACCTACTATGTGTGAGCTACTGTGTTAAGTGCTGAAGGCTACATACGATCCTCAACAAATGTTCTCATTTTTAGCTTTGCTGAGAAAATCCAAGCAATCAGTTATATGTGTATATCTTCGACTAACTTCTCAACATCCACAGGAATCACTCAACCTTGCTTATTGTTCTCCATTCTTAGAATATAACGTGACCCTTCTACTTCCAAAGAATAATCCTTTCCTTTTGCCCTTAAGGCCTTTTTTTCCCCTTATCTTTTCAGGAAACTAGCCCTGTGGATTTTTCCCTTTCTCTTCCCTTCAATCTCCCACTTTCTACTTGCTCTTTCATTATTGCTGGAAAAAATGTACTCAGATTTACCCTATTAAAAAAAATCAACACACACACACACACACACACACACACAAGAAAACAAAGGACCTCTGCTTGACTCTACCATTCCTCCAGATGCAATTCTATACTTCTCTTTCTTTTTGTTGATAAACTCTTAGAAAGAGTAGTCCACACAGACTAGTCACTTTTCAACTCCTTGCACTTCGGTAAAGAGCCCCATCATTCTTCTGAAACTAGTGGGCTAGGTACTGTACAATGCCTGGCATCTAGCATAAATGCTTATCCCCTTGTCCTCCCGTGCTTACCTCCTACATGTGTTGCTATAACTGTTTTGGCATATATGTTGTCGTTCAGTGATATTTCAGTTGTGTATGACTCTTTGTGGCCCCATTTGGGGTTTTCTTGCCAAAGATCTGCAAGTAGTTTGCCATTTCCTTTTCCAGCTCATTTCGCAGATGAAGAAACTGAGGCAAATAGGGTTAGGTGACTTGCCCAGAGACACACAGTTGGTAAATATCTGAGCTCAAATTTGAACTCAGGAAGATGAATCTTCTTGACTCCAGGTCAAGCATTCTATTCACTGTGCCACCTAACTGCCCTCTAAAACATATTGCTGAATGTCTGAGGATTAGAGAATTTAACGTGAAAGAACGGTGGTTAAGAGTAAAGTCCTATAACTCTTAAGTATTAATGTGTACTCAAATGAGTCCTGGGTTCAAGTCTCACCTCTGACATTTATTAGCTGTGTAACCATAGACAAATCACTTCAGTTCTCAGTGCCTCAGTTTCAGGGTCTGTACAATGGGCAAATAATATTTTTATCATTTATAGAAAATTGTTAGATTATTTCAAGTGAGGTAATAAATGTAGTCATATACATATACATAAATGTCAATGTCAGTTATTGTTTTTTCTTATTTCTTTTTTTTTTTAAACCCTTGTACTTCGGTGTATTGGCTCATAGGTGGAAGAGTGGTAAGGGTGGGCAATGGGGGTCAAGTGACTTGCCCAGGGTCACACAGCTGGGAAGTGGCTGAGGCCGGGTTTGAACCCAGGACCTCCTGTCTCTAGGCCTGACTCTCACTCCACTGAGCTACCCAGCTGCCCTCTTATTTCTTTTAATACAAATAGATCCCCTCCTGGATCACTGATCTGTCATGGTAGAGGGGCTTGTGTAGTTCAATGAAACTATAAGCTATGCCTGCTGTGCAGGGTTACCCAAGGTGGACCGGTTATAGTAGAGAATTCTGATGAACATTGATCCACTGGAGAAGGAAATGACAAACTCCTCCAGGATCTTTGCTGAGAAAACACCTTGGATAGTATGAAAAGGATAAAAGAGATGGCAAGGGAAGATAAGGCACTGTCAGGCCAGAAGCCAACACACCACTGGAAGAGAGAAGAAGACAACTACAAGTAGCTCTAGGATTAATAAAGCATCTGGACCAAGGCTAAAAGGAAGCTCAGCTGCAGGTGTCTCCGGTGACAATAGGGAAGTCCCATGGTATAAAGATTAATATTGCATAGGAACCTGGAATATATGAACCAAGGTAAGGTGGATGTGGTCAACCAGGATATGGAATGATAAAATATCAATATCTTCAGTTTCAGTGAACTTAAATAGATAGGGATGAAGAAATTTCCTTTAAGTATTTTCTGCATATACTATTGTGGGCAAGAATCCCTTAGAAGAAATGGAATAGAAGGGGAAGAGTCGAGATGGCAGAGAAGGTACAGTGACCCATCTGAATTCTATCAAATTGCCCTCCAAGAAGTTATGCTATGACTCCTCAGAATGAATTCTAGAACAACATAACCTACAAAGACAAGGTAAAGTAATTTTCCAGCCCAAAACAACTTAGAAAATTGGCATGGGGTATCTAGTATACCAGGACAGAGGTGGAGAGCAATGTGCCAGGGCAGACCACACCAAGGTAACAGGCCTGGGGTGCAGCTGAAGCAGTAGTTAAGGCTTCTGGACCTCTTAGCCACAGATGGTAAAGTAGGTCAGAAAATTGATTAGTAGGGAATTGCACTTTTCCTTTTCCTGTCTCTGGGTACACTACTCTTGTTGTATTGCCCATAGGCAGAACCTGTCCTGGGGTGCAGTCCCAGGGTGAGGAGGAGGAACACAAATAGACACAAGCACTTGCAACCACAGGGCAGCAGGGAACCCTGGTCACCATTCCAAGGGGTAAAAGAATGCTTGGAGTTACTCACAGACCAGAGCACAGGCTAGGAGAGTATTAAACACACCTCTCCTCACATCATACCACCCTGGAAGAACTGAAAGCAGAGAGATCCCCAGCGCCAACTCTGAAGACAGCTGCACAAAGAACATGAAGCTTAGAACAGTGCTCTCTTCACCACAGTTACAAAGGCCAACTTTGATTTTTTTTTTTGAAAAAGCAGAAAAGTAAGTAAATGACAAAAAAAGAAAAGAAAAGAAAAGAAACTCAACGTAGAAAATTATTTTGGTAACATAGTAGACCCAAACTCATAAGAAGACAACAAAATCAATACAGCTGCATCCAAAGCCTCAAAGAAAAATATTATTTGCTCTCAAGCCCCCAAAAAGAATTCATGAAATAGCTCAAAATAGCCTTTAAAAATCAAGTAAATGATGTAAAAGAAAAATTGGGAAAATAAATGAGGGTGATAACAGGAAAATCATGAAAAAGGGCCAATGCATGGTAAAGAAGGAATGAAAAATTACTGAAAAGATCAATATCTTAAAAAACAGAATGAATCAATTGGTTAAAAAAAGAAAATAATTGAAAGAAGAGAAGAACTCCTTAAAAAGAAGAATTGGCCAAATGCAAAAAGATACAAAATTGTGCTGATGAGAAAAACTTCTTGATAGACAGAATTGACCATCTGGAAAAAGAGGTACAAAAATCATTGAGGAAAATAACTTTTTTCAAAATAAAACTGGCCAAATGAAAAAGGAGGTAGAAAAGCTCACTCAAGCAAATAATGTCTTAAAAATTAGACATCAAGAAACAATTAAAGTCAAAAGAAAGGAAAAATAGAAGAAAATGTGAAATATCTTATGGGGGAAAAACTGACCTGGAAAATAAATCCAAGAGTGAAAACTTAGGAATTACTGAACTACCTGAAAGCCATGATCAAAAAAAAGAACTTAGATCTTTCAAGAAATCATTAAGAAAAACTAGCCTTTCCTAGTCTAAGATAAATTCAAAATGGGATAAATGACTTAAATATAGGGAATAAAATCATGAATAAATTAGGTGAATATAGAACATAGAATAGTTTACCTGTCAGATCTGTGGGAAAGGAAAGAATTTAAGACTAAGTAAGAGATAAAGAACATTAAAAAATGCGAAATGAATGATTTCGATTACATCAAATTAAAAAGGTTTTGTATAAACAAAATCAATGAAACCAAAATTAGAAGGAAAGTAACAAAGTGGGATAAAAATCTTTGTAACAAAACTTTCTGACAAAGGTTTAATTTCCCAAATATATAAGGAATTAAGTCAAATTTACAAAAAAAAAATCAAGCCATTTCCCAATCAACAAATGGTTAAGAGATATGAAGAAATCAAGGGACAAGGGACATAAAGAAATCAAAACTATTAATAAGCACATGAAAAAGTGTTCTAAATCCCTCCTAATTAGAGAAATGCAAATAAAAACAGCACTGAAGTACCACCTCACACTTAGCAGATTGACCAATATGGCAGCAAAGGAAAGTGATAAATGTTGGAGGGGGTGTGGCAAAATTGGGACACTAATACACTGCTGGTAGAATTGTGAACCACTCTGCAAGGGAAATTTGGAATTATGCACAAAGGGTTTTAAAAGATTGCCTGCCCTTTGATCTAGCCATACCACTACTAGGTTTGTACCCCAAAGAGATAATAAGGAAAAAGACTTGTACGAAAATATTTATAGCCACACTCTTTGTGGTGGCAAAAAAAACTGGAAAATGAAGGGATGTCCTTTAATTGGGGAATGGCTGAACAAATTGTGGTATCTGATGGTGATGGAATACTGTTGTGTTATGAAAAATGATGAACTGGAGGAATTCCATGTGAACTGGAAAAACCTTCAGGAACTGAAGCAGGGTGAAAGGAGAAGAACTAGGAGAACATTGTACATAGATGTGGATACATTGTAGCACAATCAAATGTAATTGACTTCTTTACTAGTAACATTAGGACATTAGGACGGACTTATGAGAAAGATGCTATCCACATCCAGAGAAAGAACTGTGGGAGCAGAAATGCAAAAGAAAAGCATAGGATCAATCATGTGGTTTGATGGGGATATGATTGGGGTTTTGGTGTTAAAAGATCTCTCTATTGCAAATATGAATAACATGGAAATAGTTTCTGAACAATGATACATGGACAACCCAGTGGAACTGCTTGTCAGCTCTGAGGGGGGGGAGGGAAGATGGATGGGAAAAATCATGAATCGTAACCATGGAAAAATATTCTAAATAAATAAATTGTAAAAAAATTTTAAAAAAGCTAACCTGATATTCTAAAATCAGAGGACAGGATAGACATGGAAAGAATTCATGAATCATCTCCTGAAAAAGATTCCCAAAGTATAACTCCCAAGGATATTACAGCAAAATGCCAAAACTCTCAGATCAAAGAGAAAATGTTGCTAGCAGCCAAAAAAGAAACAATTCAAATATCATGGAACCTCAGGCAGGATAACACAAGAATTAGCAGCTTCTATATTAAAATAATGGAGGGCTTGGAATATGGTATTCCAGAGGGCAAAGGAGCTAGGACTTCAACCAAGAATCATATACCCAGCAAAACTGAGCTTAATGCTTCAGGGGGAAAAATGGGTATTCAATGAAAGAGAGGACTTTCAAGCATTCCTGATGAAAAGACCAGAGCTGAATGGGAAATTTTACTATCAAATACAAGACTCAAGAGAATCATAAAAAGATAAGCAGGAAAAAGAACTCAAAAGATATCCAATAAAGTTAAACTGTATACATCCCTAAATGAGGAGGTGATTCTTGTATCTCCAAAGAACTTGGTCATTATCAGTACAGTTAGAAGGAGTATATATAAACAGAGGTCAAGGGTGTGAGTTGAATATGATAGAATGATATTAAAAAAATAAGACATGAAAAAGAAGAATACATTAAGAGGAGGGGAAAGCAAAAACATAATGCGATAAATTATTGCACATAAAAGAGTCATGAAAAAGAATTCACAGCATAGGCAAAAGTAGGGGAGGTGAGGAGGAAAACATGTCAGTCTTGCTTTCATTTAAATTGCCTTAATGAGGGAAGAAAATATGCAATCAATTGGATATAGAAAACTATCTTACCCTATAGGATAGTAGGAGCAGAAGGGAATAAGAGAAGGGGTGTGAGGCTGAAAGAAAAGAGGGCAAATTGGAGGACATGGATATCAGAAACTAAACAGGCTGTAAATAGGATGGAAAGTAATACTTAGTAATCATAATGGTGCAAATTTTTTTTTACAAATCTCTCTAATAAAGGCCTCATTTCTCAAATACTCAGAGAAATCAGTTGAATTTATAAGAGTACAAGTCATACACCAATTGATAAATAGTCAAAAGGTATGAACAGACAGTTCTCAGACAAAGTAATTAAAGCTCTATGTAGTCTTGCAAAATGCTCTAAATCACTATTATTTAGAAAAGTGCAAATTAAAAGTGCTCTGAGATACCACCCCACACCTATCAGATTGGCTATTATGACAGAAAAGGAAAATTAGAAAACTTGGAGAGTATACGGGAAAGCTGGGACATGAATGCATTATTGTAAGAGTTGTGAACTGATTCAGTCATTCAGGAGAGCAATTTGGATTTATGCCCAAAGGGTTATAAAACAGTACATATCCTTTTACCTAGCAATATTATTGCTAGGTTTGGATCCCAAAGAGACAAAAAAAAATGGGAATGACTTATATGTACAATAATATTTAAAGCAGCTCTTTTTAGTGGGGCAAAGATTTGGAACATGAGTGGATACCCACCAATTGGAGAATGGCTGAATAAGTTATAGTATATGATTGTAATGGAATATTGTTGTGCTGTAAGAAATGACAAGCAGGAGGAGCTCAGAAAAGCCTAGAAAGACTTACATAAACATCAATGGAATGAGATAAGCAGAACCAGGAAAATATTGTATAGTGACAGGAATACTTTACAACGATCAATTGTGAATAACAGCTCTTCTCAACAATACAATGATATAAAACTATCCCAAAGGACTCATGATAAAAAATGTCATCTACTTCCAGAGAAAAAGAACTAAGTTTGAATTCAGGCCAAAGCAAACTTTTTTAAACTTTTCTTAATTTTTTTTTCTATCTGAGTTTCCTTCCACAAAAAGATTTATATGGAAAAATGTTTTATGTGATTGCACGTATGAAACCTATATGAGATTGCTTATCATTTCAATTGAGGCTGGGGAATAGGGGGAAGGAACAGAAGGAATTCAAGACTCAATATTCTTTGAAAAATGTTGGAAACTGTTTTTGCATGTAGTTTGGGGATAATAAAATAAAATTACAGAAATTTATTTGAAAAAAAAGAAATATTTTTTTTTTAAAAAAGGAAAAGTGAACAGTAAAGGAGAACAGGGAAGATCTATGCAACTGAAAGCAGAATTCCAAACAAGAGCAAGTAGGGATAAATGAACATTGCAATGAAATAAAAGAAAACAATGTGATGAGAAAGACAAGAAATCTCTTCAAGAAAATTAGAACTATCAAGGGAATGTTCCATGCCAAAAAATGAGCATGATATAAGACAAAAATGGTAGGGACTTAACAGAAGCAGAAGAGATTAAGAAGAGGTGACAACAATATGCAGAAGAACTAGATGAGAAGGATCTTATCATCAATAACCATGATGGTGTGATTACTGATCAAAAGCCATATATCCTGAAGAATGAAGTCAAATCGACCTTATTAGGAAGCTTCACTGACAATAAGACTAGTGGAGGTGATGGAATTCCAGATGAGCTATTTAAAAATCCTAAAAAAATTATGCTGTTAAAGTATTTCACTCAATATACCAGCAGATATGGAAAAGTCAACGATGGTCACTGGATGGGAAAAGATCAATTCATGCTCTAATTCTAAAGAAAGGAAATGCCAAAGAATGTTTACCAAACTTTTGAACTCATTTCACATGTGAGCAAGATTATGCTTAAACTTCTGAAAGCTGGGGTTCAGCAGTATGTGAACTAAGAATTACCAGAACTATAGGCTGGTTTTCAAAGAGGTGGAAGAACTAAGTACTAAATTGCAACCATTGACAGAATCCTGGAGAAAGCAGGAATTGCGGAAAATCATCTACTTCTACTTCATCGACTACACTAAAACTATTGACTTTGTGGATCACAGCAAAATGTGGAAAGTCCTCAAAGATATGGGAAGACTGGATCATCTTAATTGTCTCTTGAGGAGCCTGTATATGAAGCAAGAAGAAACAGTTAGAACAGAATATGGAACAATTGGTTGGCTTAAGATCAGAAAAGAAGTCTAGCAAGCTCTTGTCATCTTATTTTTTTTAACTTACATGCAGAGTACATCATGCAAAATGGACCAATCAGAAGCCAGAATTAAGCTCACTGGGAAAGATATCAGCAATCTCAGATATGTGGATGATACCACTCTGATGGCAGAAAGTGAAGAATTAAGAAACCTGTTGATGAGAGTGAAAGAAGAGAATGTAAAAGCTGGCTTGAAGCGTAACACAAAAACAAAACAAAAAGAAAACTAATATCTGGGTAACGGGTCCCATCACTTCCTGGCAAATAGGAGGAGGAGAAATGGAAGCAGGGTCAGATTTTAGATTTTGGGACTCCAAGATCACAGCAGAAGGTGACTGTAGCCATGAAATTAAGAGGAGCTTAATTTCTGAAAGTGATGGACAATCTAGTCAGCATTCTAAAAAGCAGAGACATCACCTTGCTTACCAAGGTCCGTATAATCAAAGTGATAGTTTTTCCATTGGTAACGTATGACTGTGAGTGGGATTATAGAGAAAGCTGAGTGTTGCAGAATTGATGATTTTGAATTATGCTAGAGAAGACTTTTGAGAGTTCCTTTGACAACAAAGAGATCAAGTCATTCCATACTTAAAGAAATGAATTCCAATGATTTACCAAAAGATCGAATACTGAAGCTGAAGTTTAAATGCTTTGGCCATATGATGAAAGCACAGGACTCATTGGAAAAGATCTGGATGCTGGGAAAGGTTGAAGGCAGAAGGAGAAGGGGACAGCAGAGGATACGATGGATGGACACTGCCATGGAAGTAATGAACATGAGCTTGGCCAGACTTTCAGAGATAGTGGAAGATAGAAGGGCCTGGAATGCAATGCACAAAGAACCAGACATGATGGCTGAATGGCTGAACAACAAAATTATGGAATGGAAAATTATTACCTTTGAGCAATTTTTCCTCCCTTAAATGTAACCAATGAAACAAATGTACACTATGCCAATGTTAGAAGATACTAGAACTTTTAAAGATGGGAACTCATTTTTTTTACTCATGAGAACACACACAAGTACCTTTAGGCCAGGAATACCCCCCCCTTTTTTTTGACATGAGCTGAACAGCATGTTCAATAACTAATAAATCAAACCTTGCTGTGATGGCCATAAGCTCCAGAGGCAGCACAGCAGCACTATACTGGATACACCGTAGGAGTTGGTCACAAAGACCTGAGTTTGTATCTAACCTTGGATATTTACTAACCAAGTGACTTTTGGCAAATCACTTAAACTCTATTTGCCTCAATTTTCTCTCTGACTTAGGGGCACCTTCCATTTCTCCTGACTCCATTTTGAATTGGTCCCAAAGCCTGGAGAAGGCTGGATATAGGTGGTCATTAAGTGAATCTAGCTATCAAGGTTAAAGGGTAACAGGTACAGAGACCCCAAGAGATCACATCATGTTTCAAAATACTATATGATGAGTATTAAGAATCTCTGATATTGTAAATATAAGTGCTCTCTACTAGACCTAGACCTGGGAAGAACTGAGTTCAAATTGGGTCTTGGACACTTGCTAGCTATGTGACCCTGAGCAAGTCACTTAACCCTAAATGCCCAACTCTTATTGATTTTCTGCCAATACTTAGTACTGATTCTAAGACAGAAGGTAAAGATTTAAAAATATATAGGTGGGCTTCAGAAGTCCCTTAGGAGGCTGGCAAGAAACCCTCTCCCTGCCCATCTCCATTTTTTCAATGTCTCTTCTTTCTTTAAGCTCAGCTCAAGTGCTCCATTTTTATTAATATTTCTCCATCTCTTCTTTTTTTTTTTCTTGGTTCTTATGATCCTCTCCCTTCTCAGATTCTTTTGTTATTTGCACATGTAAGTGTCGTATCTTTGGAGTATGATGTAAACTCCTTAAGGCCAGGGAAAACCGGCCAATTGAATATTTGTCTTGAACCTTCTGAGCCTAGCTCCATGTCTTGTACATAGTAGGGACTTAAAAATGATTCACTGAATTGAATTTTGGAAGTACAAAACCCCAAAGAACAAATCAAGCCTCACAGAGGTTCAATAACTCCTTGAAGGCCACATAGCCAATAAATTACGAAGCAAGAAGTCACCATCAGGTGGTATAGTGTTATAATTAAAAACGATGAGGGCCGCGATCAAAAGGGAGAATAGTATTTTAATAAAAGCCATGCTGATAGAGATAGACTGACCACGCGCCTGTAAGAAACCTATTCCAACCTCCCCTCAGCCATTTTACCTTCCTATCTTTATGAATTTTAGTTTAATTATACAAAGAGCTTTGAGGTTAGCAAAGGACTTTACATATATCATAGCATTTGATTTGATCTTCACGAAGACCCTGCGAGGCAGGTTCTCTGATTATCATCCTTGTACAGATGAGGAAGCTCAGATTTGAGAGGCTGAATGACTTGTTACAAGCCTGGTAGCCCCTAAGGGTGGAAAGAGTCAGGCTCCCAGGACAGGATTCTTTCCATTACGCTCCCAAGGAGAAGAGATGCCCTGCATAGAGGAGGTCCCCAGGGCTCAAGGGGTCCTTGATTCAGAACTTCAATGCCATCAAGTCCAAAAGTCACATATTACAGATGAGGAAATTGAGGTCTAGAGAGCCTAATTGACTTGCCTAAAGGGATAAATCTTGATTGTAACCCAAGGCAATAATTTACCTCTCTGGGCCTCCGTTTTCTCATCTGTAAGAAGAGATTGGACTCGATGGCCTCTGCAGGCCCTTCCAATTTTGACTCCAATTTGGTCTTATGATTCCATGACTCTCACTCTGAATTCAGTCTCTTTCTGCCATCCTACCTTGGCCCCAAGGTAAGGATAAGGATGGGGGAGGGGAAATATGGATTATAATAATTCGTCAAAGCTACCTCTTATTCTTAGAATTAATAGCCGGGGAGAGGCTATCTCCTTAGCCTCCTAAGAGGTTCTGAAGTCCACCTTACAGTCTGGGGTGAGAGGAATGTTTTGTGAAGGGAGGGAGACTCCAAACACAATTTATTGGATGCCCTAAAATCAGATAAAAAGATCATGACTAGAAAGGAATGTCGGGATGTAGAGGGAAAGTGAGGTGCTGCTGCTGCTGCTACTACTGGCACCATGCATACGTCATGGGATCTGTGGTTGGGACAGAATTAGAGGTATTTGTAGCCATGACATTTTCATGAATGCCTTTCCACTTTCCTCATAAGGGAATAAACCAGTCTTCCTTGGGGAGCTATTTCATCTCATGGTTAGAATAACATCAGAAGCCGACAGACATTATGGGGACATACTGAATTCTAAAAATGTCATCTCCAGACCACAAAGATTCCACGATAGAGGAGACTATCTCAGGAATATGGTTGGCAGATTCTTTGTGGTCTAGAGACCTGGAAAAGCACCCCATCTTTTCGAGTCTTGGTGACCTCAGCTGAATGCACTGAGACTGATGCAATAAAGTGGGGCATCTCAGAAGTCCCTCGGATCCAGACACCCACTGACAGGCATGTCCAGCTGTGCATGTGTACATGTGTGCATGCCCATTGACGACAGGCTGACATTCCTCAAGCACTGCAGGTTGCTGGGCCACATCCCAGCTTTGATCACTCATTTCAGTGCTTGTTAACTGTCTGAAGCTCACTCCAGCTGGAGACCAGGGGATGAAGTAAGAGAAACTGGATAGCTCTAGGGCGGGGACTGATTCCTTTTTGTCTTTGTCTCATCAATACCTAACCCAAGGCTGGTCATCTAGCTTTATTCCTTTCCTGGCTGAACCTGGGATGTCCTCTAGCAGGCTCCCTTTGTCTCCATTCTCCTCCCTGGCCTCTTACATTTGGTTTTCTCCCATTTGGATGTAAACTCCCTGAGGGCAAGGACCAGCCTTCTTTCTATAGCGGTTGAACCAAATCTGAAAAATAGTCGTCTACACTCTCTGAAAAATGGCTCCTCCTACATTGAATTTTTTTTTCTTTTCCATTTAGATATGTCCTGTTAGGTCTAGATCCTTTTTATAGATAGTATCCACTCCTCATTAGTCTTTGCCTTGTCCTCATGGAGACTCACCCTGGGAGAGTGAATCTGAAGGGAGGAGAGACCAGGGTTTGAATTCTGCCTTCGATACCTGCTATATGCTTGCTAATGCATTGACCAAGTCTCTTATTCTCTCCAGATTTGCTCATCTGTCAAATGGTAATACTTGTTATCTCATGTTGTTATTGTGAAAAGGAAAACAACAAAAACAGAACACTTGGTTAATCCTGAAAATGCCCTATGAATGTGAGCTCTTATCTTTGTTTCCATACTCCTGAGAGGACTTTCTGGTCCAGTGACTCCACTCTGGGGCGGATGACCTTAAATTAATTACCATAGGAAGATGGTGACTTTGTTCTTTTATTTTTCTTTTGCCATCTATTCATTCCTTCCCTTCCTTCCTCATTTGCAATTTGAAATAATCTCACCTAACCAGCCTTCTCACAAAACTCTTTTCAGATTTTCTGTCCCCTTATTTGGTTGCTCCTGTTTTACAACGCAATGCATGGTGTAATCTTCCCAAGTGCTCTTGGTCCGGCCTTGTTTTACCCTGGGCTTGTAAGCAGCATTGTCTTTGGCTGCCTTCTCTTTCCCCTTGGCAGGGAGAAGAAAGGTGAAATGGCATCTTTAAAGAAAAGAAGCCATCTTTCCCTTTCCCTAAATCACTGATAAACATACTCAAGAGTACCAGGTCCAGCACAGATCCAGGGATGGGGTGGTGGCAGATTTTCTCTGGATTTTCTTTGGATTCTTTCTTTCCGGTGTATGTAGAACTCTTACTGACTAGTCTTTGGGTGTAGCTGGCAACCAGTTGCAAATCCATCTAATTAGACTACCGTTCAGCTCACATCTCTCTAACAGTGCTCATAAAAATAGCATCCATAGACCTCTGCTCTAACCAGATAATAATCTAATTGCACATAGACAGCTAATTCTGAAGTATCTCCCACATTAAGAACTTGTTAAGATATAGTCAGTTTAATTTCAGGATAGCTTTTCAGAGTCACTGAGTGGTATAGCAGTAGACCTGGAGCCAGTGAGACCCGAGTGAAAATCCTGGCTTTGACACCTCCTGCTCTATGACCTTTGCAGAATCTCATCCTTTCTTGGGCTGTGTCCTCTCCTGTAAAATAGGGATAATAATGTTTGGACTTCCTAACTAAGGAGGTTATTATGAAGAAATTGCTTTATGCATAGAACTCTTTTGAAGAAAGTATTTTGATGAATTTAGGGATACTGAAACCCTCCCTTAAGCTATCCAGGAAACTTGAAATCATATTTTCAACAGTATGATACAAAACCCAACCAGATGACATCACTCTGAATGAGTTGAATCTCATCAGGAAGAATGCTATTATCCTAGTGGGTAAGTTGACAAATAATTAATAAGCACCTATTAAATGCCAGTCACTGTGCTACACATGAAGGGCACAAAGGAAGACAACAACAGCCGTCCATGTCCTCATAGAGCTCACAGTCTACTATAGGTATCACCTTGGAAACAACTTTGAATATTTAAGCTACAGGATAACATGGAAATAATCAACAGAGGGAAGTACTAGAAGTAAGAAGGCTTGGGAAAGACTTCCTAAAATGGTGGGGTTTTAGTTGAGATCTGAAAGGAACCAGGAAAACCAAGAGTTGAAGAAAAATGGAGTAAACATTCCCGGAATGGGAAACAGCCAATGAAAGGAGTTATTGTGTTTCCTTTGATAAACCATAAGAAGTCTAGTGTCATTGGATTGTAAAAATTAATTAATATACAATAACTTCAAATATTTTATTTTATAAGATTGATTAATAATCACCAGAAGCAAAGGAATAAAAAGGTATTCATCTAACAAAAGAAAAACACATGTCCATGGCTATTCTACCTGTTCAAAAGTCCCCATTCACCGCTGTCCTCATAGGAAGAGAAGAGGCTAGGCAAGGAAATCCACTGAATTTATCTTCTGTCTACATCAGTACATAACAATAGGAAGTCAGTGGGCTCCTGGGTAATGTAGTTCAAAGGTATAAAATTTCCAATTACATACCCCCCCCCCCCCATCCCTTGGAAGTCTGGTCTCTCCAATGGATCTTGTAAACATAACCAACTTTTTAAATTAGAATAATTTGGAGATAAAAGGAAAAGAGAATAAAACCAGTGATTGCTAGGTGCATTGACAAAATGCCAATTAGGGGGCAGTCCTCTTCAGCATAAGAGTGTATATTCAAAACAAATGCATTCAACCCCCCCACAGTTCAAATCACCACATTTCAAAGTTCATTCTGGATCTTCTTGATGCAGTGTAGGTTGCTGCAGACATCTTCATGGTGCCTTCTCCAAACAGTTCACTTTCTGGATTCAGGGAGGTAGCAAGTTTCTTATCCTAAAATTACTCTCAAAAGAATTTAAACTTTGCATTATAGGATAATTATACAGTAGGGTGATATAAGGTGTGAAAAAGACAGGAAAAGCAGGGAATGGATTAAGAAAGGCATTGAGAGCCTACATCAGAGGATCATCAATGCCAGAGGACAGAAGAGGGGGTATGGGAGAGAGATTACAAAGTTAACATCCACAAGTTTTGGCAAATCATTGGAAAAGGGGAGTGGGAGGGAGTTGAGGGATAATAAGGCCATGGATGATATCCAGCTTGTGAACCTAGGTGACTGGGAGGATGATGTTATCCTCAATCATTATAGAAAATTTCAGAAGAGGGGAAGATTTGAGAAGAAAAATAATAAGCTCAGCTTTAATCATGACAAACTTAAGATATCTACAGGACACCTAGTTCTAGATGTCGAATAGGCCATTAGAAATGTATGGCTAGTGCTTTTTGTGGTGGCAAAAAACTGGAAAATGAGAGGATGCCCTTCATTTGGGGAATGGCTGAACAAATTGTGGTATATGCTGGTGATGGAATACTATTGTGCTCAAAGGAATAATAAACTGGAGGAATTCCATGTGAACTGGAGAGACCTCCAGGAACTGATACAGAGTGAAAGGAGCAGAGCCAGAAGAACATTGTACACAGAGACTGATACACTGTGGTAAAATAGAATGTGATGGACTTCTGTACTAGCAGCAATGCAATGACCCAGGACAATTCTGAGGGGTTTATGGAAAAGATGCTACCCACATTCTGAGGAAGAACTGCAGGAGAGGAAACCCAGAAGAAAAGCAACTGCTTGAACACAAATGGGATGAGGCGGACATGATTGGGGATGTAGACTCGAAACTACCACACCAAGGCAATTATCAACAATTTGGAAATAGGTCTTGATCAATGACACATGTTAAAACCAGTGGAAATGTGCATCGACTATGGGGAGGGGAGTTGGGGGGGTGGTGAAGGGGAAAGTAAGAATGAATTATGTAACCATGTTAACTTTTCTAAAAAATAAATATTATTAAATGTTAAAAAAAGTAATGCATGGCTAGAGGTTGCTGGAAAAAGACTGGAAAAATAGATCTGGAATTATATCTTACTATTAGAAACTTTGGGGTCTCAAGCAGAGGACACAGGAATTATTACATAAAACGGAAAGCTCTAATATGCATTGGTTTGTTTCAAATAGAGACCTGGAAATCTAGCTGAAGGAAATATTTTTTCCACTGGAAAACTTGTATATAAGTTTATAGCACCAAGTCCACATATAAGGATGTGTGTTGGATTGGGTTCAGATACTCTAAAGCTATAGGAAGGAATCAAATAGCTATGATGATCCAACAGTCTAAATAAAACAATTTCTTCAAATAAATGGCAATCCACATATTTAGGAAGTTTTGCTCTAAATAGGTGAAATTATTTGTATCTATCTAAAGGGATCACTGCTAGGAGCCTAGAAATTTACCTAGAAATCACAACTCAAATAACATGGCAAAAGGTCTGCCTAGGAATCTTCAAATTCTTTTGGACAGCTGCCCCCAAATACAAAAGTTTTCATGACCTTCAAATAGAAGCCTTGTGGATTCTCGAACCTGTGTCATATTTTGTTTCTTGGTCCAGAAGGGATTTTTTCCAGAGTTTTAATGTTCTGCCCTGTAGCTGCCTTAGCCAGAGTTGTTCAGTATCAATATAAATGCTGACTTCATTTGGATGATCTTCAAGTGATCTTGCCAGCTTCTTAATAAATCTTCCTGATCTCATTTGGAGTTTTCTTGGCAGAGATGCCAGAATGGTTTGTCATTTCCTTCTCCAGATCATTTTACAGATGAAGAAACTGAAGAAACAGGGTGAAGTGACTTGTTCAGGGTCACACAGCTAGTAAGTGTCTAAGGCCAGATTTGATCTTGGGAAGAGGAGTCTTCCTGACTCTAAGCACATATTTCTTTCTATTGTGCCAACTAGACACCCTTTGGTAATAGCTACCAGTCCATAATTCATAGTGGGCCATCTGCTTGACATTTGCTTTGCAGGAGCACTATTGGACACAGAAGCGTATCATGTAATGATGTTTCTTGTCTTCAGGAGGCAATAAAACCAGCCCTTCTAGATCTTTCGTTTTCACTTCCCAAGGAGAACCTCTGAGTCAGCAGACTTTCTATTACGCTGCTCATAATTTACTTACGTCTTCTGGTTTCCTTTACACTGACATTGTTGTTAATGTCCCTTATTTTCTCTAATATTGTTTTCACTCTTAGGTCATAAATGGACAAACATGTTCCATTTATGCTACCAATAATTAAATCCATCTTTTCATAGTCCTTGGTTAATAATTATAATATTTGTTTATTGATCTACAATTGACATTAGTCTTGATACTTCTGCCCCCTGTTTCCCATTCTAATACCATTACTGGGTACAAGGAAACACAAAAGGCCTGGAGATACTTTGATATTTAGAGTAGTTACATGAGTTGCTATGACCAGAAGAGAAATAGAGCATCACTTTCCTCCTTACTTGGCTAGAATGGTACTCATCGAGCAGGCACAGTGCATTCCTGAGGACATATTCAACTGTCTCCCGGTTTGGTAGAACTTGCTTCAGGTCTTATTCTGTAGACATAACCTTAACCAACTCTTGAGTTCCCTCCAGGTGGTAAGCAGTCTTCAGAGTCAGCCTTTTGGGGCAGAGTTGTATGGTAGTCTAATGTGGCAGTGAGAAGGTTTCTTCTTGACCACGCTAAGGTCTCTTCCAACTCTGAACTTTGATGATTCAGAGTCTTTCATGCTGCCCCCCCCCCACCTTACTCCTTCTGGAGAGAATTTGTCGTTTTGGAAAAAAATTCAGCTTCACAAATGTTGATAGCACTTTTTTTTTCAGACTCACCCATGAAAAACCTCATCGCTGATCTTTCCAGGCTAGAGCTTCTTCAGTGTTCTTTGCCTCCCACACCTGGGCATCTTATCAGTGCCTGTTGGAGCCATGGGAGGGACTTTTCTGGGAGGAAGCCTACACACAGTGAGGTGACCTGAAAACCACGAATTCCAACACTCCCGGTGATGTGAGGATTAGTCACTTGACTTTCTAAAAGTTTTACTGTCAGGGTACTAGTTGTTTTCAGAGACAATACTAACTATCCTATTCTCCCTAAAACTTCTTAGTCATCGATTAGTCAGATCATTCCAAAATCAGAAGGAAGAGATTACCTCTAGATTTCTTATATATTTTGTACAGCCTCCCAAGGAAACCTTTTGGGGTCCTATATCGTTTGGCTCTTGTGGCTAAGTCTACACCTAAGACCACTGAATGGGCAAGACAAGCCCTAGCTAATCATTAGAAGTGAATGCATCTTTGTAAGGACTGCTGTGGTTGTGTGGAGGCATTCAAACTCTGACAAACCAAAGCTTTCATGTCTAATATCATTTGCTCTTTTCTAAGAAGACTGCATGCTAGATACGTTTCCCCCCTCATTACTTAGATTTTAAAAATCTCTTTCATTCCTCTTCCCTGTACTTAATTTTTCTTAGAGAAACCTCCCATATCCCTATTCTTCTCGCCCTCTCAGCTGAAAACCTTGCCACAGATTTTCACAGGAAAAAAAAGGCCAGTCATGATGATCTCTCTGTCTTTCCCACTTCTCTGTCTCATATCACTTAGATGCCTTCCGCCATTATCTCCTCTTGTCTCACACAAGAAGGGTTGCCCTGCTCCTTACTGAGATAAACTCCTCTCTAACCGCACAAGTAATCTTTTTCCAACTCATGTCCTCCAAAAGATTACCCCCCTCTCCCATTCCCAACCTTGTACTTATTTTCAATCTCTCCCTGGCTATTGGCTTCTCTCCCTACTATCCACAAATATATATGTCTTCCTATACTCAAAGCAAAACAAAAAACTTACTTAATTCTTCCATCCCCATAAACAATCATCCTATATCTCTTCTCTTTGTGTCCTTGAGAAAGCTGTCTATGCTAAGCACCCCCTTCCTCTTTTCTCACTCTCTTCTTTACCCCTTATAATCTGAATTCTGATCTCATCATTCTGCCAAATTCTACTCTTTCCAAAGTTACCGATGATTTCCTAATTGCCAAAATCAATGACCTCCTCCTTCCTCATTCTTCTTGACTTCTCTGCAGCTCTTGGCACTGCTGACCATGCTCTCGTTGATAGTCTTCTCTCTAGGTTTTTGGGATACCATTCTTTTCTAGCTCTTCTCTAAACTATCAGGATGCTCTTCTGCTGTCTCCTTTGCTGAGTCCTCCTCCAGCTAAAACCCTGTAAACATAGGGGTCCAAAAGGACTTGGTCCTGAGCCTTCTCCTCTTCTCCCTCTCTGCTATTTCATTTGGTGATCTCAAAAGCTCCCATGGATTTAAATTATACTATGTCGATGATTTTCAAGCTATCTACCCCATCCTTACTTCTCTGCTGACCTCTAAACTCCCATCTCTAATTGCCTCTGGAACATCTTCAGCTGCATGTTCCGTAGTCATTATCTTTCTTATTAAATTATCCTCAGTCCTACCTTCTCATTACTGTAGACCAGTGATTCCCAAAGTGGGCCCCACCACCCCCTGGTGGGTGCTGAAGCAATCTGGGGAGGCAGTGATGGCCACAGGTGCATTTGGGGGCAGTGAATAACTGTAAGGGGGTGGTGATGGTATGTGACAGGGCCCACTAAGTAATATTTTTTCTGGAAAGGGGGCAGTAGGCCAGAAAAGTTTGGGAACCACTGCTGTAGACCATGAATTGATTCTCTGCCATTTGTGCTCATTTTGGCCTAACATTTGCCACCAAGAAAGCAGAAGTTTTCCAGCAATAAGCACCATACCGCCCATCCCTGGAACTGTTAGCTACAGCAAATGGAGAAATTTGGAATGCTGTGGATAAGTTCACTTAGCTTGGCAGTATACTTTCCAGGGATGTCCACATAGATGATACGGTTGACATGCACATTGCTAGAGCTTGTGCATTTGTTGGGAGACTGAAGCAAAGTATGGAAGAGAAGTAGCAAGATGCCTACCAAATGAAAGGTCTACAAAACCATTGCACTGACTTCATTGCTATATGCTTGTAAAAATTAGTCTACCGGTGCCATGCCATGACACTGAATCTCTTCCATTTGAATTGTCTTAGGAGATTCTGAAGATCATCTAACAAGATGAGGTACCGGACACTGAGGTCCTTTCTGGACCTGAACTGCCAAGCATTCAGACTCTCCTGCAGAGAGAATGCAACTCTGTCTGTATGCCAATACACACTTGTCTAAAAAACAATTTTATGGAGAATTCCCAAGATCCCTCTGAAGACCTTTAGTTTTGATTATGATTCTGGGACACGGGAGACTCTGGTACAGGGACACCTTGCATGGTGTGTCTGCATCAAAGAAAGTGCTGTGTCTTCTGAGCAAAACAGAATTGCAATGATCCAAAAGAAACTCAAGAGTTGTGCAGATTTCGAGACATCCATCCCAAATGTTCACATGGGCTAGTTTTGCTCAACCTATGCTAGAGTGGTCTAAGCTTGTATTGGTTTGACCAGCCTTAACCAGATAAACTGTACATTGACTTCAACACATTTAGGTCCTCTTCATGTATAATGGACAACAACCAACCAACTGTAGAGGGGAATGCCATCTTCCTGCTGGAGTGGGGAGAGGGGTCTGCCCATCTCAGTTCTCTCCCCATTCTAGTCCATACTCCACTCAGCTATCAAATTGATCTTCCTAAAGTGCCAATCTAATCATGTCACCCTCTCTTACTCCCACCCCTGCTCAACAAACTCCAGTGGCTCCCTATTACCTCCAGGGTCAAACACAAAATCCTCTGTCATTCAAAGTCCTTCCTAACCTAGCCCCCTCCTAACTTTCCAATCTTCTAATGCCTTATAACCCCAGACATATTCCATGCCAGGGACACTGACCTCCTGGCAACTCCTTGAACCAGATCCTTCATCTCCTAACTCCAGGAATTTTTTTTCTGGCTGTTTCTCATGCCTGGAGTGCTCTCCATCCTCATCTCTGCCTCCTGGCTTCTTTGTCTTACTTCGTGTCCCAACGAATATCCTACTTTCTGCAGGAAGGCCTTCCCAATTACCTGCTCATGTTGATTTCTTCTTTCTCTGATGATTTCCTATTTCATTTTGCCTAGTGTTGTGAATGTAGCCTTAGTGCCTTCCTTCTAGGAATTATTGCCTATTTGTCCCATATGGAGCTGATTTGTACATGTTTGTTTGTTGTTTCCCTCATTAGCTTGTGAGCTCCTGGAGGGCAAAGATGGCCTTTTACCTCTTTGCATCCTCAGTGCCTGGCACATAGTAGGTCCTTAATAAACGGCTATCGCCTCACTGAGATCACTCAGAAGCATTCGTGCATCTTAAATGTCCTTTCTACTCCGGAAATGTCAGGAGATAATTGTCCTTCTCCAGCCTGGCTGAACTCTCAATTGATAAACAAGGATTTCTTAAGGTTTTACTCTGTGCAGGACCCTGCGCTTAGCTCTGGAAATTTAGCTCTTTTGAACATCCTCTTGGGGCTAGTATTATAAAAGTTAGAAGTGGGCTTCAGAGTCCACTTTGAGCCCCTCACCTGGCAGAAGAGGAAAGAAGGTTTTTGCCTCAGCTCAAATAGAAGACAGGCTGCTGAGTTGGGAATGGAGCCAATGATGTCCATTCCAACCCTCACTCTCCCCCCGATACCACACTGGCTCCCTAGGCACCTTCAGCCTAACATGGAATGGCCAAGGAAAATCCAGCTCTTGGTGCTCATTGTCACTTTCTGCTCTCTCACTTCTAAGGCCTAGAAAAACCAGGTTTTAAAAAAAAAATGAAAAGAACAAACCTCATTCCCAGGTGAGTTTTGCTCTCATCTTCATTGGCAGAGAGAACTGTTGTTACCTTGCTGAGCTGTGGGAGAGCTGAGGGGGTGGCTGGGGGGAGGGAGGGAGGGAAGTGATGAATGCCAGTGACAGTGAGAAAGGGATGGAGGAGAAGGTAATGTAATGATTAATCATAGATTGCAGATAGAATAGCTCCTTACAGATCATGCCTGCTATGAGAAAGCTGGCGTACTTCTGAGTTCCAAAGAGCTGGGATTCCATCGTGGTGAATCTTCCTCTCCTGGGTACTGAATTCGAATCCCTGCCCCTTCTGCCCCCTTACTCCACCCCCCATGAGAAACAAATGAATGAAAAAATGGAAAAAGGATGAAAACCCTTCCATCTGGTGGCAACTTTCCAACAACATGCTCCTGCACGTAGGTATTCTAGGTGTTAGACACACACAGAGTGGCAAAATCAGTCCCTGCCCTCAAGAAGCTTACCATCTACTGTGGGAGGCAACCTGTCAATAAATAGGACTGTACGTTATCTTAGCTATTAGAACAGTTTGCAGCAATTCTAGATTAAGAATTAGATTGCTTTGAACCTAAAGACTCAGCCCTTGGCACAGTGCCTGGCTCCTGGTGAGCTCCTCTGTGATATCATTAGTAAATTAGAGGAGCATGGAAAAACGTTCTTGTCAGCTCTGTGCATAAAGGAGTTCAGCTTTCTTTCTCATTTTATCTGCGTGTTTGGTTGGTGCAAAAGCTTCCCCTTTCATAGAATCAAAATTCTCCATTTTGCTTCTTGTGATCTTCTCGATTTCTTATTTGATTATAAACTGTCATTGATTCCCCTGATATTTTTGACCTTTTGTCCTTCCAGATGAATTTTGTTATTATTGATGTAAGTTTAATAAACCAAAGTAACCACAGGTCTAAATTCTAGACAAATCACCAAAGCCCTTTGTGTGGAGTCATGGAAAGAGCACCAGGATGATAGGAGAGGATGTGAATTCCAATCCTGGCTTTGCTACTTGTACAGCTTCAGACAAATCAGGTATCTCTGTGGGCCTCAGTTTCCTCAGCCAATATAAGTCCCAGAAGGACAAGGTCTGTGTTGTTTTCATCTTTGTATCCTCAGCAACTTGCGTGGTGCCTGGCATGTAGAAGCCACTTCATAAATGGCTATTTAATAGAAAGGGAAGGTTGGAGGGTGTGGATGAGGCATTCGGACCTGACGGTGCCATGGGACAAGGAGGCATCAATGAGATGTCAAAAGAAGATTAAGTTAGAGGATGAGTAGGAGTCAGGAAGGCTCTCAGCAAGGAGCTCAAGGAGTACGAGACCAGGAAGAAAGGCCTGGCTTTGATTTCATTTCTCAGAAGGTTTGTTTGTTTGAAGGCCATGTTCAGGTTGAGTGATGAACTCGCAGAGAGAGCTGGTGAAGTTTCATTTGGACAACTTGTACATAAAGTACTCCAGCCATACATCCAAAGAACCCCAAGAGGACTCCTTGAGATGGTCTGGGTGCATCTAATATTGACCCTGATTGTCAAGGCTCAAGGATCCCATTTTACAGTCAAACCCTGGGATTGCAACCGGTGGTTAATTTCTTTAGAACTTTGAGAGAGTTTCATGGTTTTCTCCTACCTCCTTCAGAGAAAAGGATGATCCATGGAAGCTTCTGAAGGAATGAACTTAGCTGCCCTGTCCTTCCTAGGTCTAGGGAAGTCCCAACTTCAGATACTCCCATAATACGACTCTTCTTTTGCTTGGATTTTAAACAGCTGATTCTCAATCTCAATTTTTTTTTAAGAGAGAAAATAATTGTTTACTCTTTAGTCACAGCATGGCATGGGCCACGTGGGAAACGTGACACAAAGCCATTTACATCCATATTTTCCATATTTTTCCATATTTGCTTTGAGTTAGACTATTTTTAACTCAGAGGGATAAAAGTGATCATGAAGGTTAAACTCCTGGTAAGTCTTGTTTCTATTTATTCCCTCTTTCATACCTGACCAAGGATGCCTTGAAATGGAAAAAGGCCAGTAGAACTATATTTAGCCCAATTCTCTCATTTTTCAGTTGAGCAACCCAAGATCCAAGACCCTGGTCGCCAAATCTTGTCAGTAAATGCATTTCCACTGAGTCACATGGAGGCTCATCTTACACTCCACGATGGATCCCACCATTTTAGAATTTCTCTTCAAGTTTACAGTGGGAACTGGGGGCTGCTCAGTATTTGGTCTTCTATAAAAACGAGCACCTCTTGGCTAACTTGCACTAGAGCCATGGCCAAACATGTCACGTTGACACATCTGGGCCATGGTGGTGATGGGGCACATTTTATATTTCCTGAACTATGATTTACCCTGTGGAAAGGAGAGGGTCAGTGACTGGTGCAAGTGGTGATTAGGGGTGATGTGGAGGACCCTCGAGCCACAGTTCTTCTACATGTGCTTTTCCCCCTTGGGGAAGTTGTCTTATTTCTGAAATACAAAATATTTTTGAAGCGCAAAGCTGTGGACAGCTTCCATACAGACTGAGAAGAGAGCTGGGTACAGATTCAGATTTCCCATCATGAGATTCTGGCTTTAGTTCTTAAGGGGTTACTTAATTCAATGTCTCAATTTACAAAGGAAGAAATTGAGGCTATTACTTATCCAGACTCACACAGTCAGCAAATGCCAGAACCAGGATGCAGACCCAGATAGCCCAGCTCCAAAGCCAGCCAATGATGCCTCAAACTGTCTCTTCCCTTGTCTGATTTTTAAAAAAAATTTTTTTTAAACCCTTAACTTCTGTGTATTGACTTATAGGTGGAAGATTGGTAAGGGTAGGCAATGGGGGTCAAGTGACTTGCCCAGGGTCACACAGCTGGGAAGTGTCTGAGGCCAGATTTGAACCCAGGACCTCCTGTCTCTAGGCCTGGCTCTCAATCCACTGAGCTACCCAGCTGCCCCCGTTTGTCTGATTTTTTTGATACCAACATCTCAGGGATTCAGGCTAAATGCTGTGACTGATGAGACCAATAATTAGAAATGGTTCATCAGGATTGTATTCTGTTTCCTTCCTCCCCACTCAATGACCAGCATGAATCTCAGTGTGTCTGGGACCCACACCTGTAACTGGATGCTAAGAATAATGAATCTTTTGAGCTTGGGGCTTCTAAGCCAGGGTAGGACAAATGCTAACACCAACCCAGGCACACCAGTATAGTGAGTCCCTGGACAGAAGCTGCCACAAAGCTGCCTTAAAGAGGGGCAAACAAGTCCAGATCAGAGCTTCTAGCTCTAGTCAGCAATGAGATCACATCTGAATGTGGCCCTTTTCCAGGCTGGGTGAGATAGGGAGGCCCAGGCTAAAACAACGGTCACAGAAGACAAATGGAAAGACTGGTCAAAGCTAGTCTCCAGGTCACTGGCACTTCCATTCTGCTTCGGTGCCTCCTTTTTCTGCGTGACAAAGTGGACACATAGCAAGCTGTAAAGTCAGGAAGAATTGAATTTGTCTTGTCTCTGGTGGATACTGACCGTTTGACCCTGGAAAACTTCTTTAACCCAAAGATTCTAGGCAGATCTCTAAAGAGAATATACCATGTGGCTAGTCAGAAATACAGTCAATAGATATTCATGAGCGTCTCCTATGTCCCAGGCATCATGGGATATGGTGATCAGGCATTGCCGATAAGAAAGGCTAAAGAGAGATTTCGCCCTTATGATGCCCATCATTTAATTAAAGGCAATAGTGATGAATGAAGTCTAATTTTTGGACCTGTGATTCAAAGCACTTAGCATGGATGCATGGATGAGTGTCATCTCTGGGATATGTTCACCGAACAGATAACTCATAAAACGAGGCTGAATTGGGGGTGGGGTGGGGGAAGGCGAGGCTCTAAGGGAATGGGAATATACAGGAGATGTGAGTTTCAGGGTTGACATGGTGAGGTGCAGAGGAGTGCCCCAAGAATTCTCTATATCAGTGATGTCCTAGATTCAACCCTGATCCCTATTCTTCTCTCCCTTCCCCTTTTGAGAGGCACTTTGAGATATGAAGTCAGGAAAATATGGGTTCAAGTCCTGTCTCTGAAACGAGCTAGCAAGGATATTAGAGCAATAATCACAAAGATTGTACACAATGACCAGGTTGGATTTATATCAGGAATGCAGGGCTGGTATAATATTAGGGAAAGTACAAGCACAATTGATCACATCAATAACACATAATAAAAATCATGTGATCATCTCATTAAATGCAGTGAATACTTTTGACAAAATATAGTACTCCTTCCTATGAAAAATAGTAGAAAACACAGGAATAAATGAAGCTTAAAATACTAATAGCTATCTAAAACCATCAGCCTTCTCTATAAAGAGGATACATTTGAAGTCTGCCAAATAAGATCAGGAGTGAAGCAAGGGTTTTCACTATCACTATTATTCAATATACTAATATACTCAATATACAATATAGTAAAAAGTCTAGCCATTGCAAAAAGAGAGGAAAAAAGATTGAAGAATAAAAATAGGTAGTGAGGAAACAAAACCACCCCTCTTTGTAAATGTTATAATAATATACTTAGAGAACCCTAGTGAATCAACTAAAAAATGAACTGAAATAATTTAAAACTTTAGGGAAGTTGCAGAATATAAAATAAACCCTCATAAATAGTCAGTATTTTTATATATTACCAAGAAAACCCAATAGCAAGAGATAGAAAGAGAAATTCCAGTTGAAATAAGTGTAGATGACATAAAATACTCGGAAGTCTACCTGGTAAGGCAAACTCAGAAGCTATATGAATACAATGACAAAACATTTTTCACAAAAATAAATATAATGATCAAAAAAGATTTAGGACAAGAAGAACTTTGGAAGTCAGCCAGATAATGAATGGAAGCTTCTGGGTTATTTCCCCTAGAAGAATTTGCATTTTAGAGCTTTATTCCAATAGGGGAATAAGATGTCACTCCCATCTCAAGAATTTGGTTAAGAAAGGACATAGAATAAGTAATACTAGATACTTCTCCCAGTCTTCCGGAGAGAGTAAACTGCTAGATGGAGAGCATGAAAATCTAGTTCTGAGGCCCAATTCAGCCACTCACTTATATTCTGTCCCTGAGCAAGTCTCTTTACGTGTCTTGAATTCTCTTTCCTCATGTTGTTGAGCCATTTTAGTCTTGCCCAGTTCTCTGTGATTCTATTTGAGGTTTTCCTGGCAGAGATACTGTAGGAGTTTGCCATATCATATATGAGGAAATCTAGGCAAACAGGGTTAAGTGACTTGCCCAGGGTCACACAGCTCATAAATATCTAAGGTTGGATTTGAACTAAGGTCTTCCTGATCCCAGTTCTGGTACTCTATTCACTCAGCCATCTAGCTTCCTTCTCTTTCTTCATATATAAAAAGAAGGGGTTAGATGGATATATTATGATCTCCAAGATCTCTTCCAGATCAGCTCCAGAGACAGCATGCAGTGGAAGTCAGGTTGCTAGAGCTCCACATCTAGGGACTGACAAATGACTCTTCCTTTTGGATGAATGAATTCTCGGAAGGGTGAAGGGGTGTTTCTTGAATCTAGGTGATTTGCTGTGAAAGCAGACCTGGAGAGAATCAATGACAGAGTGAGGATCTCTGGGACTGCCAAGGGTCAACATGAGAGTGTTGGCTGCTGGGCTGACGATAGCTAAATTAGCCATTCATTCAACCAAGAAGCATTTATGGAGCCCCCAGTGTGTGTCAGGCATTGGCTGGGTGCTAGGGTCAAGATGGAAGAAGACTAAAGATGTATTGTCTCTACCAAAGAAGCAACCTTCTGGAATCCCACAGAAAAGAAGAGGGCAAGACGGAGTACTAAAAGCCTTAGGCTGGGAGGCAAGGAGCCTGGCGTTAAGTCCTGCCATTTTTCACAGGCGTTACCCAGAACCCTCCACCTCAGGAGAGCCAGTGACCCCCTGGCAGCGCTAGCAGTAGTCATGGACCACAGCAGAAACTGGAAGGGCATCAGTTAACTTCACCACCTAGTGGAAATGGAATGCACGACACCTTTCTGCAGCAAGTCCCAAGCCGAGCCTCAGGGCTGCTTCTATCCCTGGAAGGAAGAGATTAATGATAAACAAATCAGGAGAGTGCCCAGAGCTGACAAGCTGTTCCAAAACATGAGCTTGCAGACCAGCATCTTCCAACCAGGCAGTGCTGGGGGAGCATCCCTCCACGCCAAGTTCTGTCTGCATGGAGAGAAGGCAAACAGCTTGGGAGAGCCTCGAGGGAGGACTGCCATCTTCTCCCAGCATCCTTGAGCCACACTCACCTCCTTCTTGCTGCGGCCATGGTGGTTCTCATCTGCGTTTTCCTGCCCATGCTGGCAGGGCTGGCAGAAGGGAGGGGAGCTCTGCCATGGCTTTCCTAGAAGTGAAGTGTAAGAAGCCCAAGAGGAGAGGAGAGGGGAAGTAGAGGAAGCACATGCAGAGCTTAAGTCGTCTGTGGGCACAGACCACTCTGTGTGTGAGGAAGGCAGGCTCATGGCAGCAGGGACACAAGAGGCAAGGCTGACTGACCACTTGTTAGGGTCATTGTGGAGGGGCAAATTGGCCTGGTGCAGAGAATCACATCCTTAGAGCTGGCAGGGACTTTTGGGGCCAGGGTACAAACCACCCATTTTACAGATGAGGAAACAGCCTCAGAGCTGTTAAAGCTCACATGCATCATTAGTGAAAGAGGTGACACTACTTCCACACTGCTCCAACTGGCCGCTGAGGTTCCTTCCGACACTGAAATTCTCTAAAAACTTTCAGTGGTCTGGAAGTGGGAGTCGGAGGACCAAGGTTCAAATCCTCCTCTCTCTGCCTCTTACCCCCTTGGGCCAGTCAGTTAATAGCTCTGGGTCTTAGTTTCCTCCAAGGCCAAAGACCAGCCTCCAGGTCCTTGCATTATTCACTCCTTTGGTTTGTCTGACAGTAGTCCTTGAGTGTCCATTCCCCTCCTCCTTCCCCTGTGCCCTGCCAGGGTTTCTTGACCCCTCCTCCACCCAGCAAGCTCTGTTATCTTTAGGGCACTGGAGGAGGCATCCTTCCTGAGGTGGAGGCCCCTTGAAATCCAATCAGACTGACCTGAACCAGAATTCGAGATAGGAAGCCGAGGTCAGCTGTAGTCTGATGATCTGAGGCCTGTTTGGGACCTGGCTTCCCTTCCATTGGTTGACTTTGTCCCATTGGAGTCTATCTGTAGTGCAGAGAACATGGCAAAGACAATTCCTTCCTAAGGCCTAAGCCCTGGCCTTCATCATGGGTGTCTTTTCTCTTACAAGCATTCAGAGAAGAGGCAGAGGCATGACCAGTCAGGGAGGGGAGCAGCTGTGTGTCCCTGGGAGGATGAATCTGAGACTGGATCACCAGCTCTAACACCAGGAAGGGAAGACACAGAAAAAGAGGGTCTGAGAGGAATCAAAAAAGGACAAGCAAGATGCCCTGGGATAGCTAGAAGAGCCTTCTTAAAGCTACCTATTGTGTCTCCTGTCCCAATATGTGTCCATAGAGCAATAGCTTGTTAGAAATGCGGGTGACCTTAGAGATCATCTGGGTTTACCTCTGCCCATTGTATAGATGAGCAAACTGAGGCTCACAGAGGATGAGAGCATCAGATTTATAGGTATGAGTACCTATATTCTATTCAAGTACCAGGTGCATTACATACTAGCTGAGCCGCTTTGTGTGTGGCACTTAACTTTCCATAAGTCTCAGTTTCTTTATTTGCAAATTGGGGCCAATACGATTTCTACTCTTTAGGTAGATTCAGAGATGGAAGCTCTCAGAGGACCCATAGTCCCACCCTCTCAATTTACAGAAGGGGAATAGGACGCTTGAGCAGATTGAATTACTTGCCTGAGATCCTGTAGATCATGAACCTTGGAAGTTGGATTCGAAACCAGCTGATTGGACTCTACAAATGCTTTGATATATTTCCCCCCCCCCCCTCCTTACTTTATCAGCACCTTCTTTACTATCCTTTTGGGAGGACTGAATGAAATGCATTGTACCACCGCCCAATGCTTGGTGGGAATCATGAGGAGCTTCAGGGGCTGCTCAGGAGAAATCTGGAACAGAAGACTGAGCCTGGGAAGGTTCTCAGAAAAATAAGGCACTTTGATAAGGGCTGGAGATACAAGCATATGCATAACAAGGGGAGGGATGGTGGTCAAGTCCTAAAGGGCAGAAACCGAGAGGAGAGCAATGAAGAAGAGCTGAGCCCAGGCCTTCCCCAAAATGGAGACTTTGAGTCAAACGATCAAGGCTAGAAGGGGGCCCTGGAGGTGTGAGGATGTATTATTAAGTGAGCTTCCAATTCCTGTGACTGACATTGAAGGCTCTCAACCAAGTGGAGTCATCCAGTTCTGACTGACTCTTAATGGTCCCCTTGTGCCCTTTGGCTATAGCCAAACCATGCTCCTCACTACTTCTAAGACCTTGTATGCAATTTCTCCACTTTGCATCACCCTCTGAGCCTGGGGTGCTCTCTTCTCCTCCCCTCCATCATTTTAATCTCAGCTCAATATGCCACAGCCTCCATACAGCCTTCTGAGATTCAACCAGTTGGCAATGATCTGGCTTAGTTGGCCCTCTTTTGTATGATGGCTAGTTGTGTTTCATATGTCCCTAAGAGAAGATAAGCCACAGGAAGCTAAATGTAACATTTCCCCAGCACCCAACAGTGCTCTCTGCAAAGGGACAGAGATGAGAACTTCTAACCATTAACCAGCTTCCCTATTACTATTGAAGGGACCACCATCTTCCCAGCGACCCAGACTCGCCACATAAGGCTCTGACTTCTCTCTCTTCATCTTCCCTCCCCCCATATCCAATATGCTGTTGAATCCTCTTGATTCAAGCTTATCATCTTTTTAATATACCTCCTTCTCGCCCCTGATCCTGCCATGAGCTAGGTCCCTCATGCCTGCATGACTAGAGCCTGTTGGTGTTCTCACATGTCTCTCCACTATAGTTCACTCTTCACTAAGCTATCAAAGTCATCTTAAAAAACCCCAAAACACAGGTCTGATCATGTCCCCCTTACTCAGTAAGTTCCAGTGGCTCCCTATTACCTCCAGGATCAAGTAGAAAATCATTTGTTGTGTTTTTAAAGCCCTTCCCAAGCTGGTGCCCTTCTGCCCTCCTACTTTTCCAGTCTTCTTCCTCCTGACACTATCTCCTTCCACCCCTCAGACTCTTCAGTTTGGTGGTGCTGGACTCCTGCCTGTTTTTTGAACAAGACCCTCCATCTCTGGACTCTGGGAATTTTCTTCTGTTTTTACTTTTTACCAGATTACAAATCAATACAATTTTTAATAATCATTTTCTGCTGTTTTGTGATTCATATTCTCTCCATTCCTTCCTTTAGTCAAAGACAATGGTAATATGATACATGCTATACATATGTAATCATATAATATATATTTTCATGTTTATCGTCTTATAAAAGGAGTTGTATATTATTTGTTCTAGAGAAAAAAATTCATGGAGGAAATAAAGTGAGGAATGATATGCTTCAATCTGTATTCAACTCTGGGAATTTTCTCTGACTCTTCCTTGCCTGGAACCCTCTTCCTTTTAATTTTTGTCTCCTGTTTTCTCTGGCTTTCAAGTCCCTGCTAAAATCTCATCCCCTATAAGAAGCCGTTCCTATGACCCCTTACTGTGATTATTTCCAATGTATCCCACTTTATTATTTTATTATTTATATTATTATGAATATATAATATTTATGTATAATATTTATGTAATAATTATATAATAGATTTGTTTTTATGATAATATATAAATATAATATATGATATGATTTATTATTATCACTTGTTTGTATTTAGTAATTTAGATGTTGTCTCCTCTGTTAGAATGGAAGCTCCTTGAGGGCAGAGACTGTTTTTGCCTTCATATCTGCAGTGATTAGCACTCTACTGGACTCATGGTAGTTGCTTAATAAATGCTTGTTAATTGGTGGACTTGGCTGGACCTGTGATTTCATCAACGTGGGGAAGTTCCAGGTGAGGAAACACCCTCCCCACAAACAGGTCAGCTCCATCTCTGAAACTTAAGAGTCTTACAGAACTGCTTGGACCAGCCATGAGAGTTGACTGACTTCGCCAAGATCATTTAGGCAGGCTGTGTCTTCCTGGTTTCAAGGCCGGCTCTCCACTGTCTACATTAAGCTGCCTATCACTGTGCATATAGTAGGTGCTTAATACAGCTTTGGCTAGTGAATCAGACTGGTGTCTGAGAGCACATCACATGCCACTTAAGGCACTAGCATTGTTTTACCTGGTGAAGAGAAGACAGAGGGAGATGGCTGTTTTCAAGAAGATGAAGCCAGTTAGTCAGCAAGCATTTCTTAGTGCCTACTATGTGCCTACTTAGTGCCTACTATGATAGGGATTCAAAAAAGTCAAAAGACAGTCGCTGCTCTAAAGGAACTCACAGTCTAATGGGGACGTCTAATCAGACAAACAAGATGATAAATACTATTGTAGGTGATTAATAGAGGGAAGGCACTAACATCAAGGGGGATTGGGAAAGAGATTTTACCTGGGATATGAAAGAAGTCAGAGAAGCCAGGAGGCAGAGATGAGGAGGAAGAGCACTCCAGGCTTGTGGGACAGCCAGAAAAAATGCCCAGTCTAGAGACAGAGGGTCTTGTTCAAGGAATAGCCAGGAGGCCATGAACATGTCTATAGGTTTATAAAGTTGATATACAGTAAAGCAGGATTCCATCTCAGATCTTTCTGAATCCAAGTCAGCCCTTTATCCTAGAGACCCCAAACTGCCAAAGAGAAAGGATGGGAAAGGGACTTAAATTTCAACTTTCCCAAAGGGGTATGGAGTAATAGTATGAATGAGTATACCTAGAGTTAGAATTTCCATCTCTATGACACTATGCAATGGAAATCCCCAACCTCCTCTTCCCTGTTGTTTATAGGAACAGGAATGAGAAAAACAGAGGTCTTCCTTGCTTGTCTTTCCTCCTTCCTCCTCCCTCCTTGCCGAGTAAGGATCTTGAGAAAAGGGGATGGATGAAACCTTTCCTCATCATGCTTGGTATCTATAGGTTTCTGAGATTCCTATCAGCCTGGCCTACAGCCTGGAAAATGACATAGACACCAGGCCCGGGGGACAGTGCCCAGCTAATGATCTTCTCTCAGCAGATGCAGATAAGATGGCTATGACCCAGGATGAGATCTCTTAGCATCCTGGGATTAGGTTGCCCAGCAGAGACTCCTAAGCCAGCCATGGGCCATGCAGGGAGAAGCTGCCCAGGACTGATGGGCATCTTGACAGGCCATGGTTGCCTGAGATGTCACCTTATCTCTGTAGCTCCCAACTGAACTTGCAAAGCCAGCTGGGATGACTTCCTAAGCTGTTGCTAGGAGAGCAGTCAAGTTCTACCCCCTCTCCCCCAGCTCCACCCCCAATCCTCTCAGAACTGGGAAGGAAGGATATGTTTGCAAGGGAGAAGAAAATGATATTTTCTTCCTGGGGTCCATGTCCTTTCCCTTAGAGATTTGTAAAGTCAGAGGGTGAGACTCTTTTTGAGCCTCTCTGGCATATGGACAGTGCTGGGGTTTTTATTTGAAATCCTAGATTCAAACCCAGTTCTGAGTCTCACTCTATGTGATTTTGAGCAAGGACATCTTCTCTGGGCCTTTGGTTTTTTATTTGTAAAATGAATGAATTGAACTAGATAATGTTCAAGATTTTTTATAGCTAAAAACCTATGGTTCTATTTTTGATCATTATGTAGGGTCCTTATGAGCATCCACCGACTGGATATATTTTCTGTGCCTAGAAAGTGTCTGGAGGCTTTTGGCTATATGACTAATGACCAACACAAGACTGGTCTGGGGCTTAATAACAATAGGCAGCATTTAGGAAAAAACCCCGAGCATTTGCTTTCTATATATTATCTCATTTGATCCTCACAACAACCCAGGAAAATATGAACTATTATCCTCATTTTACAGATGAAAAAACAGGCTAAGAGAGGTGAACAGCCTTCCCTAACATAGTAAATACATTTATGAGACAGGATTTGAAATTGAGTCCTGTTCATTCCCCGTCCAACATCTTCTAGAGCATGGTTTGGTGGAAAGATCTTGTGCCCATATCAACCAGACGAAGGCCTGGGTGCCAGTTTAAACAAACACAGCTCTTGGGAAGCCAATATCATCTGTTAACTGATAAAGGAATCAGAACCTTTTCTTATCTTTCTCTCAGTTGCTGAATGGCAAGATTAGAATTAACCAAAAAGCCAAAGAGAGACACAGAAGAATTCCAAGGAATGGTATGAACAAAAAGCAAGGAAATTGATATGGTAACTGTGTAGAAGATGGATCAGAGGGTAAGAAGAAGCTCATAAAGGCATTCTTGGAGGTCATCAGCAGTGAAACCAGGGCAGGAATAAGTGACTGAACTATGGAGAGGTGATAGAAACACAGAGAAGAGATAGGAGGCAAATTAGAGAGGTAAAATGGACAGAGAGGTTGGCCACTGATGTCACCTGAGAGGAAAGGGGGAAGGAAGAATCACAGATGATGCCAAGATTTTGGAGGCTCATACTCTTAATGGAAAGGGAAGAACAATTATTAAGATAAAGATACCGAACTCAGTTTTACAAATACTGAGTTTGAGTTGTTGGTAAATAGTGATGGATGATGACTTGAAAGCTAGAAGGGTTTTCAGGTAAAAGATGAACAGGTAGAGATAGATTAGATAGACAGATACATAGATGATGGATGAATTAATGATAGACACTGATAAAGAGGAGAGATGCATAGATGATAGAGAGATACTAAGATATTTATAAACCATCGGTTAAATACTTATTATGTATTATTCTAAGAACTGGTGATAAAAATACAAGCAAGCGAGACAACCCCTATCTTCAAGGAGTTTATATATTTTTTAAATTAAAAAAAAAAAACAAACAAGACAAACCAAAACTGTGGTCTTTTGGGTTACCAGATTATGTTGGAAGGGAGCTAAGCTGAAGATAGTCAACTCGGTATTATAATCCCCTTGAGAAGACAATTCCTTTTATTCTGAACCCCCTTGTTCTACCCTTAGACTGACTATCTATCTATCTATCTATCTATCTATCTATCTATCTATCTATCCATCTATCTGGTACATAGAAAGACATATTGTCTGATTACCCAATAGGACAAAGAAGAGTGAAAGAGAAATTGCCTAGTTAGGGTGATCCTGGACCCTTCACATATAGGCAGTTTTCAGTAGAAAGGTGGACATTTCAGTCTTCTTTAGGTCTGGGTAGACCAAATCCTAGATCACATATCTATCCATGCCACATATCGGCTAGTTGTATCTGCATAATATACAGCCACCAATACCCTACACGTATTGCACTTATTTACTTGTGATTGTTTTCCTAAAGCACAAAACAAGTGTCTTTTATGATGTTCTTAATTTTCTTTTGTCCCAACTTCCCTCCCTCCTGCTTTTCTTTTTTCCCCCATCCTTCCTCCATTCCTTTGTTCATTCTTTCCTTCTTTCTATGGAATTTTATTATTTACCAGCAAAACTCTTTCCAGGGCAAGTAATTCAGAATAGAATCATGTCCTGACTGTGTAATCGCCATTAAAGGAACTTATATTCTAGTAGGGAAGGTAAATGAAGGGGAACTGGAAAGTAGAAGAATGGCATGGAGACAATTAGAAATACCATAGCATGTTAGATATGGGTAAGCTAGGGACAAAACTGGGAATTTTCTAGTAAAAGAATATTCAGAAAGGGAGAGTTCTTAGCTGAGTAAAATGATTTAGAAAGAGATGGGGAGGACGAGGCCTGGAAATGATTCCAACATCTGGTAGTTAGAGTAACTACCAGTTAAGTTTGATACAATAAGGGGAACAGGAAACTGGTCATAAAGGGTTAAGGAAAGAAAATGTCATAACAACCAAAAAGCAGGTATTTTTAATTTTATTTTTCTCAACCACATGTAAATTTTTTACATTCATCTTTTAAAAAAATTCAAGTTCTAAATTATCCCCTTCTTTCCTTCCTCTTCTCTCTCCTTGAGTCGGCAAGTGATTTGATATAAATTATACATGTGTAGTCATTCAAAACATATTTTCATATTAGCCATGTTGCAAAAGAATGGTAAGTAATTGTTCTTTAAATGTTTGGTAGAATTCATTTGTTTATCCATCTGTTCCTAGGAATTTTTCCTTAGGGAGCTCACTGATTACTTATTCAATTTCTTTTCTCAGATATGGCTATTTAAGTATTTTTTTCCTTTCCTGTTAATCTATATAATTTATATTTTTGTACATTCATCCATTTCACTTAGATTGTTAGATATATTGGCATATAATTGAGCAAAATAACTCCTAATAATTGCTTTAATTTCTTCTTCATTGGTGGTGAATCTACTGTTTTCATTTTTAATACTGATAATTTGGCTTTCTTTTTTCTTTTTAAATAAAATCAACCAGTGCTTTATCTATTTAATTATTTTTTCATAAAGCCAGCTCCTACTTTTATTCATTAGTTCAATGGTTTCCTTATTTTTGATTTTATTAATTGCACATTTGATTTTCAGGATTTCTTCTTTAAGATTTAATTGGGGACTCAATTTTGCTTCTTCTACTTTTCAAAAAAATGCACATCCAATTCATTGGTCTGTTCTTTCTCCATTTTATGTATGTAACCATTTAAAGATATAAATTTTCTCCTAAGTACTGCTTTGGTTGTACTCCATAACCTTTGGTTATATTGTCTCATTGTCATCCTCTATAACTAAATTATTGGTTGTTTTTATGATTTGTTCTTTGACCCACTAATTCTTTAGAATTAGATTATTTAGTTTCCAATTAATTTTTAATCTGCTTCCATGGACTTTTGTTGACAGAATTTTAATTCTATTCTGTCTGAAAATGATGAATATCATAAATCTTTTTTTCTACATTGTTTGTGAGGCTTTTAAACCTTAATACACAGTCAGTTTTATGAAGGTGCCATGTGCAGCTGAGGAAAAAAAAAACATAGTATATTACTTTCTGGTCCCATTCAATTTTCTCCAGAGGTCTATTATATCTTTTTTTTCTTCTTAAATTCTATTCATCTCTCTAACTTCTTTATTCTTCATTTTATGGTGAGATTAATCTATTTCTGAGAGGGGAAAGTTGAAGTCTTCTCCTCATATTTAGTTTCACTCTATGTTTCCTCTTGCAATTCGTTTAAGTTTTCCTTTAAGAATTTAGATGTTATGCCATTTAGTGCATATATGTTTATTACTGATAGCACTTTATTGTCTATGGTACATTTTATTTATTTATTTAAACTCTTGATTTCTCTCTTAGAATCAATACTAAGTATTAGTTTCATGGCAGAAGAGTGGTAAGAGCTAGGCAATTGAGGTGAATTAACTTGTTCAGGGTTCCACAGCTAGGAAGTGTCTGAGGCCAGATCTATACCTAGAACCTTCTGACTCTAGACCTGGCTCTCTATCCACTGAGGCACCTAGGCTTCCCCTATGGTACATTTAAGCTAAATATATTTTCCTTGCTTTGTCTTTTAATCAGGTCTAGTTCTGCTTTGGTTTTGTCTGAGATCATCATTGCTATCCCTGTAAAAAAATTTTTTTTTCTCAACTGAAGCATAAAAGATTCTATTCTAGCCCTTTATTTTATCTCTGTGTATCTCTCTCAGTTTCAAAAGTGTTTCTTGAAAACGACATTTTGATAGATTCTGGTGTTTAATCCATTCTGCTATCTACTTCCATTTTGAGTGAATTGCATTCCATTCACATTCATAGTTATAATTACCATCTCTTCCCTTCTGTCCTATTTTAACCTATTTATCTTTCCCTGTCTCCCCTTTTACTCTGTCCCTATAAGCAGTCTATTTTGCTTATGGTCATTGATTCCCTTAATCTGCTCTATCTTCTATCAATCACCCACTTTTCTTATCTCCTCTTTCTCCCACTTTCCTGTAAACTAAGATAGATTTTTCTTCCCAACTGATTGTGTATGCTATTCTCTCTTTAAAGTTTGAATACTTTACCACATCTTCCTCTCCACTGTAAAGGCTCTTCAATATTTCTTTTATGGGAGAAAATATTCTCTTTCTTACCCTCCCTTTCCCCTTCTCTCAGCTCATTCCTCTTTCTTACCCCTTAATTAACAAATAATACCATTATAATCAACTCATACCTTGTGTCTATGAGTACTCCTTCTAACTGCCCTAATAATGATAATATTCGTACAAGTTACAGATTTCATCCTCCCATGTAGGAATGTAAACAGTTTAACCTTGTTGAATCCCTTGTGATTTCTCTTTCATGTTTACCATTCATATTTCTCTTGAGTCTTACATTTAAAATTACAATTTTTTATTCAACTCTATTCTTTTCATCAGGGATACTTATTTTGCTGGGTAAGTTATTTTTAATTGTAATCTTAGCTCCTTTGTCTTCTGGAATATCATATTCCAAGCCCTCAAATCTTTTAAAATGGAAGATACTTAATCTTTTATGATCTTGACTGTGGTTTCATGATATTTGAATTGTTTCTTGCTGTTTTGGGCAGTATTTTTCTCCTGGACTTGGGAGCTCTGGAATTTGACGATAATTCTTTTTGGGGGGCAGGGGGATTTACTTTATGAGGTCATTGGTGAATGCTTTCTGTTTCTATTTTTGTTCTTTAGTTTTAGAATATCGGTTTTCCTGTATAATATCTTGAAATGTGATGTTCAAACTCTTTCTTTTTTAATCATGGCATTCAGATAGCCCAATAATTCTTAAATTATCTCTCCTTGTTCTATTTCCCAGATAGAGCCATTAGCTTCCACTTTTCCAAATGTAATTTTCAAAGCATTATTTTCTTCAGTGAATTTTTGCTCCTCTTTTTCCATATGACCAATTCTGGTTTTAAAAAAGCTCTCCTCTTCAGTGGATTTTTGTGCCTCTTTGACCATTTGGCCAATTCTATTTTAAGTTTCATTTTCATTATTTTTCTGCCTCTTTAATAAGTTGTTGACCCTTCATTCTTTTTTTAAAATCACTCATTTCCCCCCCATTTTTCTCTCTTCTCCTGTTTAATTAAAAAAAAATCCTTTTTGAGCTCTTACAATTGTTTGTTTTGGACTTGAACCCAATTCACTTTTTTTCTTTGAGGTTTTCCTCATGACTGTTTTAATGTTGTTTTCTTCAGAGTTTATGTCTTAATGTTCCCTGTCATTATAGTAACTTTTAAAGATCAGGTTCTTTTTTGTTGTTTGCTCAATTTCCTAGCCTATTTCTGAATTTTTATCTTTAGGTTACATTTGGGCTTTGTCCTAACCTTCAGGGTTTTGGTGCTATTGCTATCAGAGCTAGTTCTAAAAGTCTACACATTTTCAGTGCTTCCAAAGTGGTTGGTTGGTAGGTTGTTCTTCATCTTCCAAAAGGACCCTGCTCTCTTGTGGTTACAATCACTCATCTGCTAGTGCTTCTCTTTTTTGACCTGTGATCTAGAACAGTATATTGGTAATGCAACAGAATCCTTTTCCTAGTTACATCAAAAGCTGTCCTGTAATCTTCTTCTGACCCATTGTCCAACCTCCTTTCCATCTGTGGCTTGAACCCTCAAAGATGCTGCTGATATAGGCACAGCCACCTCTAAGGACTGCTTCTGGCATTGCCTTGGCATGACCTATACTATGCCCTGGGCCTGATCTCCACTCCTGTGTGACAGACCTTTCTTCCCAACTTCCCAACTTGTCTTGGACTGGAAAATTATTTCTCTTTGAATTGAGGTTTTAAAAAAGTTTAGAGGGAATCTTGGGAGAGTTCATGTGAGTGCCTGTCCCTACTCTGCCATCTTGGCTGCCATCAACTATGTATTTAGAGTTTACTATGTTACAGGCACTTTGCTAAAAGTTGAAAAGAGAAAGAAAAGTGCAAAAAAAATCATCTCTACCTGTAAACACTTTCTATAATAATGCAGGAGCAAAAAACAAAATCCCGTGTTGGTAGGATTCTTGTTCTTTGAAAGAGCTTCTTTTTATAGGCTCAGGTGGACATGTTTGTAGGTAGATCAGAAAGAACCAGAAAAGAGGGAGAGACTGAAGATGCATAAGAGATTAGGGAGGACAGTGAAGGCAAAGTCCTAGAGAAGTTTGGAAAGGATGAGATCAAGAGTATGGATTTAACTGTACCAGTGAGTAGGGATGTAGGGCTATCTTTGGCTCTCCAGCAATGGAAGCAAGTTGGTTAGTCAGCCAGTCAATTAGCATTTATTAAGCATCTACTATATAATAGGCATTGTTATAAGTGTTCATAGTACAAAGAAATAAAAAATCATTCCTTGCTGCCAAAGAGACAGTCTTATGGGAGAAGTAACACCTAAATAACTCTGTACAAACAATACATAGTGGAGGCGATCTCAGAGAGAAAGTGCTAAGATTAAGGAAAAGCTTATTGTGGAAGGTGAGGCTTTAGCTGAGACTTGAAAGAAGCCAAGGAACATAGGAGGCATAGAAGAAGAGGAAGATCATTCTAGGTAGGTTGGAAAGCAAGAAAAAAGGCCTGGCGCTGAGAAATGGAGTGTTTTGCTTGAGAAATAGCCTTGAGCCAATGTAATGGGATCACAGATATTTGGTGAGGTGTAAGATATAAGAAGAGTGAAAAGGTATAGGAGGACTAGGATTACCTAGAAGGACTCTGAATGTCAACTGGAGAATTTTACATTTGGATGGATCCAAAAGAGAGTTACTGGAATTTATTAAATAGGATGATGATATGGTCAGATCTACATTTCAGGAAGGTCGATTTGATAGCTTAGTAAATAGAATAAAAGGAAAGAAGTAGACAAATATTTATTAAATGTCAGGCTTTGTTCTAAGCACTTCATAAATATTATCTCATTTAATTCCACAATGACAGTGAGAAAGAGCTGCTTTTATTATCCCCATTTTATGATTAAAGAAACTGAAGCAAACAGAGGTTAAGGGACTTGCCCAGAGTCTCAGAGCTTTTAAGTGTCTGAGGCTGGATTTGAACTCAGGTCTTCTTGACACCACACTCAACAATTTATCAAATGTATCACCTATTAAGAAGGAGAGGAAAGGGGAAGCTCCAACTGTATTACCTCACTTTAGTTAATGCAGTTGGAAGTAAAAAAATATGCTGGACTAGAGTATTTTCGGAAGTTCTAAGAGCAGAGACTCAGACCCAGAAGGGAACAGAGAGGCCATTGAGCTCAACCCCCTCATTTTACCAAAGTAGGAAATGAGAAACATAAAAATTAAATGACAAGGGGACAGCTGGGTAGCTCAGTGGATGGAGAGTCAGGCCTAGAGACGGGAGGTCCTGGGTTCAAATCCGGCCTCCGACACTTCCCAGCTGTGTGACCCTGGGCAAGTCACTTGACCCCCATTGCCTACCCTTACCACTCTTCCACTTATGAGCCAATACACAGAAGTTAAGGGTTTAAAAATAAATAAATTTAAAAAAATTAAATGACAGTTAGTAAGAGTCACATAGCTAGTAACTATCTAAGGCATGATTTGAACCAAACTCTTTCTGACTCCAAGTCCAGTGAGGTATCCATTACACTATGATGCCTCATCCTTTAAATCCTTTCATTTTTAGAAGTGAGGAATCTGAGACTCAGGAAAGAGTGATGATTTGACAAAGATTCTTCCAGTAAGAAATGAATCATCTTTCCAATAGTCCTTACATGGCATAAATAGGAGCCCTTCCATAACTCGTTAGCCTTCTTCTCAGTTCTCCCCACTTTATCCCTGTTCTTGCAGAAGTGTAGCCCTGAGGATTCACCCACATGTTTCCGAGGTGCCTAGTCCAGGGCAGAAGGTTGAGTCCAGTTTCCCATCCATGGTCTGGGCTGGAGGTCTCTTTTTTACAACTCAGTGACAGTAAGAAGGTTTGGGGAGCTCCTTATTCTACTGTTGAGACATTGAATTTTCATCTATTATATCATCCTTCCTTCACATATCTCTTTCTCAGTAGCTGTTGCTTTGCCAAGACTCCTCTTCTTGTTCTTGTGAAAAGTCATTAAAAAAACCTGGAACCATTAATTAAGAAGAAGACAAATCTGGAGATGGGCACGGGGAAGGGCAGAGGAGAAGAGCAGGCTGTAAATTCTGGAGTTTGTTATGTGGAGATAAGACATGATTTATTCTGTTTTGACCTCAGAAGGCAGAACTAGGTAGAGTGGATAAAAACCTTCCAAAGGCAGATTCAGACCATCGGAGCTGTCCCTGCGTGAAATAGGCTTCCTTGAAAGGTCTGGGTGACCTTCAGGCAAAGGAGGAAGAACTTTCTGATGGAGATTCTTTGGGGAATCTTGGCCAGAACAGATAGTCTCTCGATTTCCTTCTCATTCTTAATTTCGGAGACCCTCGGGTTCTCTGTAGTTTGGGCTCAATAACCCGAGTTACGGATCTTCCTAGCCCCAAGTTAAGCCCAGCTGGGATCCCGCCTTTGATGGAGGGTAGAATGACAGCCCACACTTGTCAGCCAGGTTTAGGCTCAGAATAAGGAAATCACTTTCTAATAACCAAAGCCTGAGTGTGATGGGTGTTTAAGGCTATAGTTATACCCCTGATCATCATCCCCTGGTAGTCCTCCTTCAGGAATACAGCCATCATGGAACTAGACTCGGGAGTACGCGTGCCATGGCTAGCTTGTGGTGCTTCCTAATGGAATGACTGTAGACACACTCATCATTGCCTCTCTGACCTTCAGATATCACCCACTGAAAGTAGGCGCAGTCGTATGTGTGATATACAATTCTCAGGCTGAAGGGGAATAACTTATACACCCTTCATGTCGACAAAGCACATTTTAAACAGGAACTCATCACAGGCCAAGGCTGTATGCCTAACATCTCGCCTCTAGCGCATGATATAGCGTAGAGAGTAGAGAGAACACTGGACCCGAAATCAGGAAGAGCTGAGTTCAAACCTGGTCTCAGACACTTCCTAGCTGTGTGACCCTGGGAAAATCACTTAACCTCTCAGCCTCAGTTTTCTCATCTGCAAAATGGGAATAATAATAGTACCTACTTTAAAGGGCTGTTGTAAAGATCAGCTGAGAGTATGCCTGTATGTCTGTGAGCGTCTATATCTGTATACACATTTTATGTACGCTAACTCTTCATAGTATTGTCTTTTTAATTAAATTAAATTTTATTTTCAAGATGAATTAAGAAAGTTTTTCCATGGTTATGTGATTCACGTTCTTTCCCTCCCCTCCTGCAGCCAACACGCAATTCCCCTGGGTTTTACGTGCGTTATTGATCAGGACCTATTTCCATATTATTGATAGCTGCACTGGGATGATCGCTTAGAGTCTGCGTCCCCGATCCTATCCCCATCGGCCCATGTGATCGGGCAGCCGTTTTTCTCCTCTTCATAGTATCGTGAGACAAATGGATTCCGTCTTACAAGTCCGTACAGAGCTATGAGGATGAGAGGCCCCACGGTGGAGCGGAAATGGCTAAAGGGGATCCTGGACTTTCAGATACTGGGGCTGACGATGTCTCCCCGGGTGATTCTGGCCTCGTTTCTTTACTCTTGCGGGCCTCCGTTCCCTCTTCTGTCGGCTGTGAAGGTCGGACCCGAAAGTCACTTAAGATCGGAAATCGATGATTTTATGGAATTTGCCTCCTTATCTTTTCCTTGGGAGACCCGGAGACGACTTCATTCCCAGCCTCGGCCTTCCCTTCCCAACCCTGGACGTAGAATCTTGTGACTTTTAGAATCCTGCAACAGTCAAGATGGGCCCAATGAGGAAACCAGTTGTTTGGGGGAAAATCTCCCGCAGCTCTTCCCGGGGTCCCGGGATGGGCACGAGGCCGGCCTCGGAGGGTGGGTGGGGACAGGCGGGCGAGCCTCGGGGTCAGGGATGTCTCCAGACGTCGGGTTCGGGCCAAGGCAGCTTGCCTGTTGGAGGGAAGCGTCCGCTGGCGGGACTTGGGCCGAACAGTGAGTCACTTCCTCTCCTCCCCTGTGGCTCACTGGGTGGCTGGTCTGGGAGAAGCTGGGCTGGAACAGAGTCACGGTGACCCATCGGAGCTGTATTCTTGCCCCCGTTCCACGAAGCATCTTCCTCTTCCGTCCACCCCCATCATTCTTGGCCGCTGACACTGGACGGGAGCTCGGGGAGCCTCGGCCCCCCGCATCCCCGGCTTGGGCTGGGCCCGGAGCTTGCGAAGGGCAGCTCTCCCTGGCCGGGCTCTGGTGCTCCAGGTGCCGCCTGGGAAGCAGGTGCAGGCAGGGCGTGCTGGAAAAGGCCCCTCGGGAGCCCAGGGGGCCCATCTCCGGGGCTCGTCCCTGGAGGACTCCTCTCCGGGGCCCTCCTCGCTCAGCCTCCGAGGCCCGTCCGTGGGGCTGCCTCCCGGACCCCACAGCCAGGCACACCCAAGTTGACCGTGCACTGACCAGCCGTGGCCCGGCCGAGCCCACGGAGGGATCTCTGGGCTGTCATCACCTGAGGGCCGCTGCCCTTGGAGCTTAGCGGGGTCGCCCTGGTCCGGGGCCAGGCCTGCGAAACATCTGCGGCCTGAGAGCAGCCCCGGCTGACACTGCACAGGAGTCCTGCGCCCGGCCTGGACGGGGAGAAGAGCGAGAGCAGGAGGGGAGGCGGCCCGGCTTTGCTAAAAGAGAGATTGGATTTCAGCCCCCGGGAGGGAAAATGGGAGCATCCCAACTGGAAAGGGAGAGAGGAGGGGAGGCCGCGGGGAGCCCCGATGACAGTCGGCCGGCCGCGGGCTGGCACAAGCTCTCCCCACCCATGGAGGAAGTGCCAACTGGCAGGTGGCGGCGGGACCGGGGAGCGTCCTGGGGTCTCCCCCCTTCCAGGCCTGGGGATTGGCGTGCGATGGAGGTCCGGAGGAGCAGCCCCACCCTTGCAGCTCTGATCTGAGCACAGCTGCGTTTGCTCAGGACCCACAGAGTTCCTGAGTTCTTGAGAACCGGAAACGTTTGCCGAGCCCTGGGATGCTGCGCTGCCATCTTTCTCACAGCTGCGACCCCGCTCAGGAGGGGGCCAACTCGAACTTCTCCCATCCCTCGCTCCAGTCCTGTGCCTGGGACCGAGATGTGTGTGTGTGTGTGTGTGTGTGTGAGTGAGTGTGAGTGTGTGAGAGTGCGTGTGTGAGTGTGTGAGTGTGTGTGTGAGAGTGCGTGTGTGAGTGTGTGAGTGTGTGTGTGTGAGTGTGTGAGAGTGTGTGAGTGTGTGAGAGTGTGAGTGTGTGTGGGTGAGTGTGTGAGAGTGTGAGTGTATGTGTGAGTGCATGTGTGAGTGTGAGTGTGTGTGAGTGTGAGTGTGTGTGAGTATGTGTGAGAATGCGTGTGTGAGTGTGTGAGTGTGTGAGTGTGTGAGTGTGAGCGTGAGCGTGAGCGTGTGTGTGAGAGTGTGAGAGTGTAAGAGTGTGTGGGTGAGTGTGTGAGAGTGTGAGTGTATGTGTGAGTGCATGGGTGAGTGTGTGAGAGTGCGTGTGTGAGTGCATGTGTGAGTGTGAGTGTGTGTGAGTGTGAGTGTGAGTGTGTGAGTGTGATTGTGTGTGTGAGAGTGTGTGAGTGTGTGTGAGTGTATGTGTGAGTGTGAGTGCATGTGTGTGTGTGTGAGAGTGCGTGTGAGTGTGTGTAAGTGTGTGTGTGTGGGTGGGTGTATCTGTTTACATTTGCGTGTGTTTAAGGGTTTTTCACTTGTGCTACTAAGAAAGCTGTGCTGTCCGAGGAGAAAAAACACAAACCACAAGGAAAAACAAAGAAATGCCGCATCTGTCTGACTTGGAGCGAGACGCCGTCTCTCGTGACGGCCCTCAGAAAAACAATAATATCAATATTCTCGCATGGGCTCCCCAGGTCGAGGCTGGAGGGTGGGTGCCTTCGTGGCACGCGTCCATTCGCTCAATGAGCTCTTGTTAAAGAGCCTACTGTGTGCTAGACACAAGAGCTAAGAGGAAAAGGAAGCCCAGGTCCTGCCCAAGAAGGCCCGACATTATTCATCGATGGAATCGGTCCAGAGTTCCAGGGGTGGGAACCAGACAAAGAGGGCTTAGAAATCACTAGACATGGATCCGGTCAGCAAGCATTTATTAAGCACCTACTGTGTGCCATTCACTGTGCTAGACTTTGAGGATACAAAGACAGCAAAGTGATAGTTTGTGCCATCAGAAAGCTTACGTTTTAGTGGGGAAATACGTACATAATGAAAGGATGTCTCAAACATACGCAGTAAGTGGAGGGCCGCTGAGGCCCTCACGGCTGGGCAGGATCCGGCCCTTTCAGGATATCGTCACCCACTGAAGTGTCCCCGTGACACAGAGAGGCATCCCAAGAGCCTCGGTGCATTTTTGACTTCTGACTACCTGAAGGCTTGGGGGCTGCCCCATGGATGGGGGTGACGAGCTCTTCTCGGCAGGGATAGAGGATAGCCAGAGAGAGACGGCTATGACTTGACTGACTGGCTCTTCTGTGCCAGCTCCGGCTTCTCATTTTGTGACTCATTAATACACAATTAGCAACCCTCCATAGCATCCCTCGTGGTTTTCGGTGGGGCCTGACAAGGTGTCAAATGTCGGGGACCTGCCGTTGATTGGGTGGTGGTGGGGGGGGCAGCCGTCCAGGCTTCACCCTGGAGTTACGATCCACAGAAACTTAGCACGACCCTCAACATTCAATCCAACAGAGACAGAGTGGCTGCCATTTGTGAGGTCACCAAGTGAGCAGGAGAACACAAGCTGCCCTGTCTTCAAAGAGCTTTTGTTTCTTTTGGGATGTGGGGGATACAAGATGGAACAACAGAAGGAAAAACAAACCAGGGCAGGGGGCAATGGGGGCAGAGGACGCATCCTGACTGAGTGTCCTGGGTAAATCTGGGGGGAAAGTCAGAAAAGAAGGTGCTCAGTTGGGAGGAAACGAGGAGCTTGTGGAGGGGGGATTGAGCACCTTAGAAAGCAAGCAGGCTCCAAGAAGGCAGGGAGGGTTTCCCTCATTATCTCTGTATCCCCAAGTCTAGCACAGGGCTTGGCACGCTGCAGGTCTTGAATACTCCTGACTGACAGTCTGTTGGAAGGACAATCAGGATTCTGAAAGGCAGGGAGAAGCAATCTGGGCATCATAGACTTGAGGGAGGACGTGGCATGGATTGGTTAGGGACCAGCTGGTAGTTCTGGTCGCATGGCATGTGGAATCTGTGAAGGAGAATGTTGGGCACTTCAGGGTGCACCCAACGTTGAGAGCAGGACCTGTGAGCTGGGTGCTAGTAACACAGCCTGTGAAACACGGGCTGGACTCAGAATGTGGAGGGCCTTGGGTGGAAGAGTTTGGGTCTTCTCCTCGAGGCAGTAGAGAATCATTCAAGGTTTGGGGGTAAAAGAAGATGCTTAGGGAGATCCTTTTTGAAGGCTATCTTGGCCTGAGGTGGGGTAAAGAGGCTGGAGGCAGAGAGAACAACTAAGAGATGGTGATTGGAGGGAGGGTGATGCGGGTCCAACTTGGAATGTTGGTTGTGTCCTTGGAAAGAAGGGGCAGATTTGAGATAACGTGTGAGAGTAAAACTGGATGGACTTTGCTGCTACTTATTAAGAGAGGGAGTGAGAGAGGGAAGAGGAAGGGAACGCTGAGATTATAAACCTCCAAGACTGGACGGATGGTGTGGCCTATAGCAGAAATAGGAACATTTGGAGGAGGGATTAGATGATGAGTTAGTTCCATGTTGGACATGTTGAGTTTGAGAAGACAGTAGGAGGTCCAGGAGAAGCCTTCTGACATTTAGTTAGGTTATAGGAGCCTGGAGTTAGGAGTTCAAGGAAGTGATTAGGGCTGATTGTATGTAGAATTGGAAATATCTGAGCTGAGAGGAAAATTGAACCCATCAAGGAGGGAGGATCAAGGGAGCATGTAAAAGGAGACGCCAGTCTAGGTCAGTGTCTTAGGAGCACCTATTTTTCCTGGATTGAAAGAACTTATGAATAAGTTGGAAAAGACCAAGAAAGGTATTAAAGTCATACAGCTGGAAGGAGAACCAGTGAGAGCAGTGGCACAGGAACGATGGAGACCAAGAGAAGCTTTCTAGGAGAAAGGTGATGATGGGGTTCAACAATGTCAAAAGCTGCAGAAAGGAGGAGTATGGATGGCTTTAGTCACAGTCTGGTCATCTGTGTAGCTCTAATAGAAGAGTTGCCTTTGATTCTTTATTGGGAATTCTGGGCTCTGATAGGGGAGCATGGCTCACCTATTTCCTATGACCTGGCCCTCTGTCACTTCCTGGTCATTCCCTGATCAGCATCCTTTTCCTCTCTAGCATCTGACTTTTATGTTTTCTTTCTCCCAATTGGAATATTGGAACACGTGTTCTTCATAGGCAGGGACTGTCCTACTGGCTTATATTGTACCCCCAGCATGTTACATATTACTGGGTGCATAATAATCACTCTGCATTCATTCCTTTAAATAGTAGATGTTTAGGGTGTAGCTGGGTAGCTCAGTGGATTGAGAGTCGGGCCTAGAGACTGGAGGTCCTGGGTTCAAATCTGTCCTCAGACACTTCCCAGCTGTGTGACCCTGGGCAAGTCACTTGACCCCCATGGCCCACCCTTACCTCTCTTCCACCTAGGAGCCAATACACAGAAGTTAAGGGATTAAAAATAAATAAATAGTAGATGTTTAGTCAACCCTTTTTGGGTGATTGATTGAAGATGACCGACTATGGAAGACCTAGATTTGAATCAGATAGTAACTGGTTGTAGGAGCTTGTACAGATGACATCATCTCCCTCAGTATCTCTATCTATAAAATAGGGATGATAACACCTATAGTGCTGACCTCCTAGGATCACTATGAATCAATGCTTAAAAAATGCTTGGAAATTCCCCAAATGCTAAGTCAGTGTCACAGTGTTCACCATTCCCTAGCCCCACCGCCATCATCATCATCATCATCATCATTTATTGTCCTCATTTTTTTCTTGTTTTGTTGAAATTCAGCCAGAAAGAAAAATGGTACTAAGGCAAGTCATTATCCTGCCACTGGTTTTTTTTAATAGTCTATTTACTAAATAAAATCATTGAGCTGTAGGCTCATGTACTGCTGGTTTATTAAAATCATCTTTGATACCTCAGGGTGCAGACAGGAAGACAAAGTTGACATATGCTCTATTCTTGCCCCACATGCCTTGGATTTCTTCTGCTAGATCACACTGTTTCCAAAGCTTTTTGTTCTACACAGCTTGGAGGTCATGAGTATTTGGTATGATAACAGGGAAAAGATGTCCTTTAATTTTAATGCATCGATGTTGTGTCTTGGAGATTGTGGGCAAGGCCTTGCCTATGATCATTGTCCAGTCCCGGGACAGTTTGTCTGCTGAATTCTCAAGGATATTTTGAAATCTGTATTTGTAGTTGATGAATTTGTTATCTATGACTTTGGAAAGCATATGAGTTTGCTAACATGGAGGTGATGCATTTTTTAAGCAGCCAAGGATGACGGGCTGCTCAGTTTCTACGATTTCTTGGCATAATCTGGATGAGTAAATCCAGGTCTCTTAATTAACCCACCTGTAAATTGTGATGGTGATAGCCTGGCCTTGAATTACCATCATGCATCCCTCTGTTTCTTTGGATAAATCAATGATGACCATTTCTGGACAACTTTTTTGTTGACATTTTGTTGGTTCAGTTCATGGGGTGTCACCCATGGAGAGCTTTTGGATTCTGCTCTTGAATCGGAGCCAGTACTTGGGCTCCAACCAGATGCACACTGCTTTCAGTTGCATTCACAAAGTTCATGGGCTAGATTTATTGCCGCTCTTTCTTTTTCCTTGGTAAAGTGACATTTCTAGTTCCCAGTTCTAGTACTTTTGTCTATTATAAACTTGTTCATGATTATAAACTTGTTTACGGTCACTCCTCTCCCATTTTTTTTTTTTTGCGAGGATCTGTTACTGTTTCTGTAGCGACGTCAGGACTGTGGTCCCTGGCTTTCACTGGGACTCTCGTCCGGGTTTGGATCAGGACCCTTTTCAAATGCCTCCTGGTTCACTTTCCTGTTCTGGAGGGGGTAGATCAAGGCCGATAATACGAAGATGTTAATTGCTTTAAACATGTTCTTCTGATTGAGCTTTGATTTCAGAATGCCAGGAAGTCTATGTAAACACGGAACAACAGATTTTTCCCTGAGAGATTTTATGCTTGAAATGTCTCGTTTGGAAGAAACTGAGACAATAGTGAGGATTGCTTTCACCCACTGGGTCCTTCCTATTGAGTTTCAAATCCTTTCTTGGTATTTGTGAAGAGCAGATTTTAAAAATATTTGTTGCATCCCCTCCGCACATAGGATTTGATAAATATCTCCTGATTCATTTTCGGGAAGGCAGCATCTACCTGGCCTGGGCAGAGCTGCTGAGACGTGGGGCCCGTCTCTGGTGAAATAATGGAATCTTATAATGTAGAGGCAGGCCGTTGCTGCAGGGTGAGTCGGGTTGCTTTCTTTTCCTTAGTTTTGGAATGGAAAAGAAAGACAATTGGACAGAGCCAAGAAAACAGCCACGGACAAAATGCTTTACACACATGGGATGGAAAATTTGCTCGGCTCTGTCCCAACTCAGACAGGCTTCTGAAGGCAGGACTTAACGGGACAGCAGAGTCACAGGTGTCTGACCCGAGGGCCCCCTGACATCACCACCACACATGTTTGTTTGGTTCTAGCCCCTCCCCATGACGAGCAACCATATGGTCAACTTGGTGTCTATGAATCAGAAACTAGCCAGACGGCTCCAGTGTCTTCATGGCCTCAAAAAAGGTCTCTCTCTTTGTCTCTCTGTCTCTGTCTCTGTCTCCTTTCTCTCTTCTCTGTCTCTCGGTTCCTGTCTCTCTGTCTCTGTCACACACACACACACACACACACACACACACACACACACACACACACACACACACGCCTTCCAAAGTGAAGGAACTCTCATTTCCACTTGGTCCTCTCCTCATTTTGTTGGCTTCAAGATCTTCTTTCTCGGGAGCAGCTGTTTTTCAGCTGATTTCCAAACTAAGCTGATATCCTGGAGGTTAAATTATGACATTTCTCCTTAGAAAGACAACTCCTAAAGGCTTTGGATAAGATTCTCTCTAATCCTAAAGAGCTTAACAAAATCATTCCCCAATTTAAATGTCTTTTTTTTTTTTTTGATACAGGCCTATTATTACAAGGAATAAAACTTAAAAAAACAACAACACAAAACTGAATGATGTTTTAAGTCATATGAAAAAAAGTTAGAAGGGAACATGGGAGCTACCTGTTCCCCTTCCCCTCAGTTTTATACATAAAGAAAGGGAAGGACAAGGAAGGAAAGTCATTTGCTGAAGTTAGACAGGATTTGAACTCAGCTTGTTAGATTCTAGTGTCAGTATTTGACTCATATCACATTGTCAAGCCTCTCGGCCAAGTCCACAAGGAGAATTTTCCCTCTTAAAGGAACCATGTGCAGGAGCAAAATAGTAATTATAGCAACAACTGGTATTTATGTGGCACCTACTGTATGCCAGGCACTATACTAAGCACTTTATGAATATCATTTGACCCTCACAAGTCTTTGAGGGAGATACTATTATTGTCTCCATTTTATAGCTGAGGAAACTGAGACAAAAAGAGGTTAGGTGACTTGCCCAGGGTCATACAGATAGTGTTTGAGGCTGTATTTGAACGTAGATCTTACTGACTCTAGGCCCAAAGCTGTAGGTACTATGCCACCAAGCTGTTTCTAATTTTTTAATAGGATAAATAATCCCATCCTCCCTCCTATCCCTAGCCCTAGTCTTATTACTTACTTATAGAAAGATGGTGGCCTGGGCTAGGTTTGGGTCCCATTGCTACTGCCTGTGTTGAATCCATGATTCCCCAAGAACAGAATTTGTTTGAAGTATACTGGTGATGACCTCAACATGCAGTTGTTCCTTCAGGACACTATTAATAGGGCTCAGTGGAAATCACCATCCCAGGGCTAGAGAGCATGGTCAGGATCCAAGAGAGGAAATAGGATGTTGTGGGAAGTTACAGCTGATTTTACAAGGGGCCAGTCAGTGAGTAGAAAGGAGAATTCACAGGTAGACTTTATAGTCATGGAAATAACAGAATCACAGACTCTCAGGATCTAAGTGAATAAAATTAATGAAAAACATTTTTGAAGGGCTCTGGATGTGTCAACAACTGTGCTGATTAGAGAGGAGAGGTGCATCTCCCAAGCCTGCAGTGTTTGCTCATTTGTCCTATCTAATTATAGGTAGGCTTGGGGGGATAAGGTGATGTTCTGAGGTCTGAGAGCTCTGAGAGCCCCCTCCCCCTGCTGATTCAGTTGACCCTGGAGATGCCCATAGCTTAAAGACTTGCCTCAGGCTTAGTCTCAAGTTTTTGGTCTCCTGTATCCTTGATCCAATCAGGCACACCCTTGATTGTCCTGTCTTGGAGCTCTGCCCTGAGTTTTAGGCAAAAAGATCAATATTTCGTATTTAGTAGTTAGTACTATCATCCACCCCAAAGTGTGAATCTTTAAGTCCTTGCCCCAATCCCAGACTAGAATTCCCTGAGTTGGGGTTCTGGGCTTCTCCACAGGTTTGAAATTTCAAGGGGTTTGGGTTGGCTTTTACCTCCATTTGCTGAGGCAGGGTCAAAGAGTCTGGATGTTGGCTTGGTTATAGGTTCCTGAACGTTGGGCAGCAGATATGGGCTCAGGGGTGTGACTTATTCTTGGCTTGTTCTTCCATCCTTGCTACAGCTTCTTGCTGGGTCTGCTCTCCTCTTACCCCAGTTCCCTAGAAGTTCATTGCCTATCTTTTGGATTTTTCTTTTCTTGAAAGTTGTTTTATTCTGTTTTCTTGTTGGTTCTTTCATTCTGGTATTAATTTTGTGGCAATATTTTAATTTTGGTTGGGGAGGATTCTTGTGGTGACACAGAGCTACTGAGGATCACTCTTGGCTCCACCCCCTGTGAAAGGAAATTCTTGGTTCTCTTTGTCTATTCTGAGTTTACACTTGTAAAGGGGGAATCTTGTACTCTCTTTGCCTAGTTGGAGTTAACACTTTGGTTAACAATAACTTAAGTTATTTAGTACTACTTAGTACTTCACTAGATTGTGAAGATAGGATTAACTCTCCTTTGTCTACCTTTGATTGAATCAACAAAAACTAGGTGGAAGAGCTTGAAAACCACTTAGAGAATTCACACCCTCAGAAACTCAACCATCCAGGAATCTGTGAACCCTTTTGATGAGAATTGATCCCTCCAGAAGGTGAGAAGTAGATCTCACAGACACTGCCCTATGGGCAGTGTCTAGGCAATTTGGAAATTGTGATTGACCCCTGTGAAGAGAGGAAAGGACAAGAAGCCACCATAAAAGGCCCTGAATTTCTGTGTCGAGGGGAGCAGCTTCAAGAAGGAAGTGGGTCTCAATTAGAAAGTCAGCCTCAGGAGTCACCTTCAGCTTGAGTCATCATCTTGACCTTCCTCTTGGAGGGAACATGAGTGAGTGAATAGCTGGCTTTCCTTTCCTGTCTTCTGGAGAGAGTTTAATTCTGACTGAAGGCCAACAAATCTTGGCTGAGTCGAGCACCAGAGAAATATTTAGATAGATAGGCTAAATGTCTTCTCTACCTTTCTGTATTTTTCTACTTTTTTCCCACCTCTTTTCTAAATAAAAGTCATTTCAACTTTGAGCAATAATACTTTAAATTGGCAACTACCATATTATTTATAATTTTCATATGTTTTAGTCAAATCATTAAAATTTAATTCCTACACCCCCAAAGTCTTTCCTGGACCTGCAGTGGATAGAGCTCCAGGCTTAGAGACTAGAGATGGGAGACTTGAAATTCAAATTTGACCTCAGACACTTACTAGCTTTTACCTTGATTATAAAGCACTTAGCACAGTGGCTGGTACATAGTAGGTGCTTTATAAATACTTCCTCATTCCTCCCCTTCCTTTCCATCTATTCCAGCCTATGCTAAATCGAGAATTTTGGCTACAGTTTACCCAACAGTGGGCATTCAGCCTTTGCTTGGAGGCTTCCAACAAAGGGATCCCGTGGCCCCTAGAGGCAGTTGATTTGACTTTTTCTATACCAAGCAGGAAATCCCTTCCCTTGAACTTCAGTTTGCACCCATATGGACTTTGTTGCTATTTTTTCCTTCTGGGTTTAAGAAGAGCAAGTCTATGTGGATGTCTGTCCAATACTTGAAGAAAATCATCCCCTCTCCCAAGTCTTCTCTCATCCACATGGAACACCAGAGTTCTTTCAGAAAGGCATTCAGAAAGGCATTCAGGTAGCCAAAGAGTAAGGGCCCCAGGAGGCATCAATAGGCATTATTTTTGGTTTGTTTTATTTTTACAAGTAATGGGAAGCCACCAGATGATTTTGAAGGGGTGAATGGACGGAAGTCTTGGGGACATGGATATTACATCTGGAACTACAAAAGACCTTTCAAGTCATTGGGTCCATTTCCATCCTTTTATTGTTGTTAGGTGGTCACCAGCCCAGGCAGGCCCTGCGATTCTCCAGTAATATTTTGCACTCTGCATTGTTGGATCATGCCTGTGTTCTTTGGAAGCTTCTCCTAATGTGGGCATAATCTGTAGGAAGAGGAAAGTTCTGGAAGGAGGCAGAGGCAAGGCTAGAGAGAGTGAGCAGGGATCACCAAGGCAGAGGTAGGAGGGAACAAGGGTTTACTTGAAAAAAAATCCTAGGTGAGGAATCAGAAGATCTAGCTTAGAGTTCTGCCCGTCATCTCCTCTGTGGCCTTACACTCATCACCCTCCGTGGTCCCCTGTAAGATAAGGGGAGGATTCCACGCGCTGTGGCGTCTCTTCACCCTCTCCATCCGTGGTGCTTGCTCATGGTGTCATAGATTGGATTGGAGGCTGGATTTGGGGACAGAAATGCCCGCATTCAAATCCTGCCACCATGTAACCTGTAGTGAGTCATGTAAACCTCTTTCTCATTTTCGTGAGGGACCAGATGGACACAAGCTGCACTTCAGGAGGTGAAGTTGGAATCCTGTGATCTTAGTATGGTGCCAGGGGGACAGGGGGGACGGGGTGGGGGGGGAAGCGGGGCCATGGATCTCGAGGACGTAGCCTGGCAAGCTCAGGGATGGGGCAGGGCCAGTTACAGACTGGGCATTCAGCCTCAGCGGAGCTGAAGCAAGTGAGATGATGGCTCGGGGGGCCTTTGCGGGGCATGAGCCAGAGGAGGAGCGCATCCTGGCTGCCACAGCCCCCGGTCCTTCCCCCTCACACACCCATACTTGGGATCCCTCTCAGCTGTCAGCACCTGAGATTCCCGGAGCCGTCTCCCAGCAGGCCGAGGGAGCCGGCTTTGGGCCTCCAGTGATTCACTGGTGGCTGACATTTACACTGAATCCAAGAATGCAGACGGAAGACGTTATTATGACTTTCTGAGCCTCTATCAAAACAGCCCCTAAGAGCCTGGCCGGACTAGACGGGCACATTCTCAGGCTTCATTCCTTCGTGTCGGCGTCAACTCAGCTCTCCCATCCCTGCCCAGGCCGAGCGCCCTGGACATTGCCCTGGACATCGCCTTTGGCCTTGGCCTCCGCATCTCGGGGGCTCCCCATCGAAGGTTCTCAGCCAGGACCCTCCAGGAAGGCCTGGGCTTGTGGGGGGCGGGGAGGGGGCCTCCTCCCTGCTTTCCGGGGCCAGAGATGGGGCTGCTCCAGCATCTCCATCAGTGTCGTTCTTGTTGTTCTCCAGGCCAGTGTTTACAGGGGGAGGCAAACAGCTGGGGTGGCGCCCTCGGAAGCAGAAGACGCCGAGAGGACGCCTCTCCGTGAAGCGGGAAACGGTGCTGGGACATCCTCTGCGCTCCATGCTGCATCCTGTCACGGATCCCCGAAATAGAGATTCCAGCCCCGGAGGCCCAAGACCTGGGTTCAAATCCCATCTTTGCCGTCGACCACCCGTGTGACCTCCAGGAAGTTGTTTCTCCTTTGAGGAAACGTGAATCTGGTCACCCCAGCATCAGAGGAGGGATTTGAACTCGAGGCTTTCTGACCCCAAGGCCAGCATCGTATTCTCTGAGCAATGCTGCCTCTGTGAGTCCTGGCCAAGGAATCCTGCCATTCTCGGAGTCAGCGCATTCCTGCATTCGTGCTTCTTAGTTTGGCTGACCCTCTCCAGGTCTGGGCAGCCCCTGCCAGTCTGCTACTGGGTAAGCTCGAGGAGGTTCTGAGACGAGGCAGGCCGTGGCCGGACCAGACCCGATGGCTTTGGCAGCTGGGCCCCTGGCAGGGCAGGAGCCCTGGCTGGTGCCGTCAGTCCGGAGAGGCCGACCCTGCAGGCCACAAGCAGGACAGAAATGGCAGTGAGAAGAAGTTCCAGCAGGAACCCGGCCCTTCCATCCCCAGAAGAGCCTGCCTTGGGGGACAGCCTCAGTTGGCCCTTGTGTCCCCCAGGCCCCTGCCCGCTCTCTGCCTTGTGCTCCCCGAGCTCTGGAGTCTCCCCCAGCTGGAAACCTGGCCCGGAACACAACAGCCCTTTAGGGTTTGTTGAACCTGCCCGAAGAAATGGTTTGGAAAAGGTGGCATCTGGAGGCGCCCAGTGGGCAGCGAGGCCTCAGGGAGGGACGAGCCCAGGGGAGAAGAGAGCTCCCGAGGGTGGGGGTGCAGGGAGGCAGGAGGCCTCCCCGTTTCCCCAGGGCCTGCCCTGCCTGTCCAGGTGGCTTTAGTGAATCTCAGGAAGTCTTTCCCAAGCCTGTCCCCAGCCTGGCTTCTGCCCGAAGTCCAGTCGAAGAGCCTCAGTTTACACTTCAGAGACACCAACCTCTGCTTGGGTCAGCGCAGAATGACCAAGCTCGTGCCTGACCGGCGCCCCAGCTTCCAGTCTGGCTTTGCTGCGAAGCTTCGGAGCTGAGAAGGAGCTCCTGGCCAGGTCTAGGCACTGGAGGGAGGAAGGGGCAGGAGAAGCCACTAGCACGCCCTCCTTTGACAGTTGAGGAAGAGAGTCCTAGAGAGGCAAGCCGCTTGGTATAATGCAGAGATCATGAGTTGGAGGACCGGGTTCAAATCCCACAAATGTGTGACCCTGGGTAAGTCACTTCCCCCAGGCTTCTGTTTCTTCCTTGACAAATAAGAGGCTTGCCTTGAATGACCCCATTCATTCCCCCAGAGTGACCCAGTGGCAGGGCCTGGATTGAATCCCAGGTTCTAATCGGGTGGTTTTCCTTTTCTTTTTTAACCCCTTACCTTCTGTCTTAGGATCCATACTGTGTGTTGGCTCCACAGCAGAAGGGCAATAAGGGCTGAGTAGTGGGGGTTAAGTGACTTGTCCAGGGTCACACAGCTAGGAAATAGATGAGGTCACATTTGAACCCAGCACCTCCCATCCCCGGCCGGCCACCTCCCAGAGTTTTTCCCATCGTGCTTTCTGAATGGACATTCGCAGGTCTCCGCAGGACATTTTCTCCACTGTGGATTACAAGACTTAACGGTGAGAATGAGAAGGAAGAGGCCGCCCCTCCCCCCCCCCCCATCCCCGGAATCAGGCGCAGAGGGTCCCCCGGGGGAGGGAGGACGTTCTTCTCGGATGCTCTGGAGCTCGCCCCTGGGCAAACCTCCGACTTCCCCAAGTGGTTAGTGGTTAGCCCCAGCGGGTCTCCCTCTTCCCCGCAAGGCCAAGGAGGCAGGAAGCGCCTTCCTGTGGGAGGACCACAAGCCCAGCCCGAAGGGAGAGAAGCCAACAGGACGGTCCGAAGCGGAGGAAGACCGGGAAGGCCCGGCTTGGCGCGGCTCAGGCCTCGGCGGCGGAAGGACACGCAGGAAGACGCAAAGAAGGGGAGCGTCTAGACTGCCCTGGGGAGGTCCCGGGCTCTAGGGCCGGCCTGGAAGGCAGCTCCAGGAGGCATCGGTGTCTGGGCATCCCGGCTCGGCACACAGAAGGCCTCGCTGAGTGCGGGAGCCTCGGAGCCTGAGGGGAAAATGAGGCCCCGTTAGCGCCCCTGAGGGGGGATTCCCTGGGCCGGGTTTGTTTGTTTCAAAGGAGAAAAGAAAAGCGGCTGCCTGGAGGCCCCCCAACACCTCGGCGCGCTTGCGTGGTGCCCACCAGGTGGCCCGGTCCAGCCCGTGCCCGGGCGCCCACACGGGCACCCCCATGGCAGAGCCCTGCCAGCCACTTCCCTGCGGACGGGGCTCAGGAAAACCAGGGCGGGGAAGAGGCGCCGCGGTGTCTCTGGGCCCGCGCGGGAAGCGTTCCCAGGCTCCATTTCAAAGCGGGTCCCTGGCGGCATTGTTGGCATGAGCCCGGCTCAGTAAAGGTGTTGGGTATCACTCGGGCCTGGCTGGAGACTTCCGAGGGAGGCCTTGTCTGCAGGGGGGAGGCAGCCAAGAAGGGCCTGAGGAGGAAGAAAGGGATGAGTTACCCGTCCGCCCGAGCCTGAAAAGCCCCGATTGTGCTCCGAACCCGGGCATTGAAGGCCCAGGAGAAAGTTTAAAAGGCTCCGCTCACGGGGCCTCCCCGAAGCCTCCAGCTCCCCGAGCAGTGCTGCCAAGCGGGCACCTCCTGGACCAAGAGGGGCAGGGCCAGCTGTGGCTGGAGCGCAGAGGCCCAGCCTCTCCAGGACTCCGTTTCCTCCAGCAGAGAACGAGGGAATCTGCCGCAATGGCCTCTGGATCCTCTTCTGGCTTGAGGCCCCAGGATCCGGCCTCACCTTCCCCACACAGGAATGAAGGAATGGGGCGCCGGGCCCTGCGAGTTCTCTTCAGACACCTCTATCCATGATAGATGTCAGTGTGCATGCACAGCACACACATGCACACACATGACCCACATGCACACGCTATCCCAGACCCCTCCTCTGGCCTTCAGCTCACTTTCTCCTTTCCTCGAAGGGAAAAATTCCCTTCCGTGCCTCCAGGGTTCCGTTCCGGCCTGCTTTCGCTAGAACAAGGAGGCTTGCTGGGGCCCATACACACACAGGTAGGCACACACACACCCCATCAGGACTGTAGATCTAGGTAGAATTGGGAAGGACTGCAGAGGTAGGAAACACAATGATTACAACATTGAACCTAGAGTCAAAAAGCTCCGAGTTCCAATCCATCCTTAGACCTGTTAGCTATGTCATCCTGGGTGAGTCACTCAACTTCTGTCTGTATCTGTAAAGTGGATGATAACAGCACCTAACCTTCAGAAAGGGCTTTGCAAACTTAAAGCTCTCTGGAAATATCGACTCTTCTAGGTTCCATTTGGACCATCGTCCAAGCCATCATTTTACAGAGGAGGACACAGGTTCAGGCAGACAAGTGGTTTGTTCCATGCCATTCAGGCAATAAGTTCCTGAACTGGAATTCAAACCCAGTTCCTTTGACTCGGACCTCCTTGTTGCCTTTGTCCCACACTGGCTCTTTCCTCTTAGGTTTTAGAGGAACCTAGAACTTGGTGCTAGGACCTAACATCCCAGAGTTAGAGCTAGGAGAGACCCCAGAAACCCTAAATTTAATTCCTTTATTTTGAAAAAGGAAACTGAGGCCTAGAGAGGGGAATAAACTCAGTCAAGGTAACTTGGTCACAGTCACATGAGACTTGAGTAGCAGAGCCAGGATTTGGACTCCGTTTTCATAAACATTTATTGTTTACTTTATGTCTGAATTCCCACAGTAGAAAGACACTACATGGATTGGATCACAAATCAGGACCCCTCCGTTTTCTTTCCCTCAACCCCAAAAGAAGCTAGAACTTCTCTCTAATTTGATCTGAGCTGCAGACCCTACAGAGGTGGTCTTGGCCAAGTGACCCATCTTACAGATGAGGACACTGAGGCCTCAGAATTGAGGTGACTTCTTCAACTCTGGGGATGCAGGCAGTGAGTGAAAGCTGGGATCTGAACTCAAGTCTTCTTGCTTCAGTCCCTGTGCTCCTGGCATTCTTGGGTCGGCCTTGCAGCCCCAGAGCTCTTTTCCAGCTCAACATCCCTATTCTCAGTGTGAGGTGACCCTTGTCTCCCTTACAAGCCTGGAAGTCCAGCAGAGCAGGACCCAGTGTCATGCCCTAATTTGGGGATCATCCACCACGGGGCCCAGCTGCACATCTGACCCAGACTTGATGCTTGGGAAACAGCTGTGAAGTCAGAGGGTTTTAGAATCAAAACGAGGAAGGGAATAAATTTCAGCAGCTGTGGTCCCCCGGAGGGTCAAGACCACTCATGGTCAATGGAGATCTAGCTCAGCGGGTCTTAACCTTCAGGACTCTTTAGGCAGCATCCTTACAAAGTCTATGGAGTCCTGCTCAGGATCTTGTTTTTAAATGCACAAAATGAAATACATAAGATTACAAAGGAAACCCATTACTGAAATACAACTGGTGAAATCTGTTATCAAAAGTTCATGGATGCCAAGTTCAGAAGCTATCCCATATTGGGGCAGGCATATGAGGTGAAGCTTGAGCCTGCCAGTCCCCCTCATAGGCTACTCTTTCTCTCGTTCCCTCCTTCTCTCTCTCTCTCTCTCTCTCTCTCTCTCTCTCTCTCTCTCTCTCTCACACACACACACACACACACACACACACACACACACACATGCTAGAGGGGATTCTTGTGATTACAGAATATGGAAGGGGGTGTCCACTTCTCTGGTGTGGGCTCTTGAAGAGAGCCTCCTTTCCCCAGCTGTGGTTCTGGGGTGTGGGGCCAAGCAGTTGAACCTTTCTCACCCTGCCTCTGTCCAGTTGCCTCTTGTTTCCAGGCCCACCCTCGCACACTGTGGGGAATCACTACTCCTGTTATTAGCAAGCTCTCCAAATGGGAAGAGTTCAGTGAATACAAATGAGTTTTGATATGAGCCTGAGCAAAATAGAATTAAGGAAGTCAATCTGTCAGGGATGAAATCAGCTGCAGGGTGTATGCCAAAGGCAGAATGGTGGGAAAGCACCCAACATGTTTGCGGACAGCAAGTTCTCCAGTTTGACTGGAGTGATAGCTTTGTGAGAGAAATGATGGGGCACGAATGCAGGGCTGGTTCAATATTAGGAAAACTATCAACATAACGGACCATATCAATCACAAAAACCTTACGATAATCTCTCAGATTGAGATTGAGAAAAAGATTTTTGATTGAGAAAAAGCTTTTGATGAACTATAGCACTCCTTATTATTGGGGGGGCACACTAGAAAGCATAGGAACGAATGGAATTTTTCTTAAAATGATAAGTTTTGTTGGCGTTCAGCCATATCTGATTCCTCATGACCCCATTTGAGGTCTTCTTGGCAAAGATACTAGAGTAGTTTGCCATTTCCTTCATCAGATTGTTTTATAGTTGAGGAAACTAAGGCAAACAAAATTAAATGATGCTATTATAGATTATTGCTATTGTAGCAATTAGGTGCCACAGAATTTCTAAGGTAGGATTTGAACTCAGGAAGATGAGTCTTCCTGATTCCAGGTCTAGCATTGTATCCACTATGCTTCCTAGTTGCCCTAAAATGATAAGTAGTATCTATCTAAAAGCTGTTAGCCAGAATTTCGGTAATGGAGGTAAGCTAGAAGTCTTCCCAGTAAGATCAGGGGTGAAGTAAAGGTGCCCATTATGACCACTGTTATTTAGTATTGTACTAGAAATACTAGGCTGAACAAGAAGACAAGAAAAAGAAATTAAAGTAATGAGAATAGTCCACAAATGAACAAAACGATCACTCTTTGCAGACGATCTGATGGTATACTTAGGGAGTCCTAGAGAATCAACTTTAAAAAACCAGTTAAAATAATTACCAACTTCATACATATAAAATATATATTACCAATAAAACCCAGGAGGAAAAGGAAGAAAGAGAGATTTCATTTAGAATAACTGCAGACATTATAAAACTGCTTGGGAATCTACCTGCCTAGACAAACACAGGAACTACATGAACACAATTACAAAACATTTTTCACAGAAAGAGAGTCAGATCTAAACAACTGGAGAAATATTAATTGCCAATGGGTATGCTGAGCCAATATAATAAAAATGACAAATCTATCTAAATTAATTACTTGTTCAGGGCCATACTAATCAAACTACCAAAAATATGTTATACAGTTATAAAAAAAATAATAAAATTCACAAAAAGCCAAGAATATCAAGGAACTGTGAAGGAAAGTGGTCTAGTATCACATCTCAAATATATAACAAAGTGGTAATCACCAAAACAATCTGGGACTGGCAAAGAAATAGAGTGGTGGATCAGGGGAATAGATTAGGTACACAATAGGAGTAATGACCATAAAGATCCACAAAGATCCAAGTTTTTGCCTCAAGAATTCATTAGTTGACAAAAATTGCTGGTAAAACTAGAAAGCAGTTTGGTAGAAGCGAGGTATAAATCAGTCTTTCGTACCATACACCAAGATGAGGTCAAAATGGGTTCATGCTTTAGGCATAAAGGGTGATATCATAAGTAACTTAGGAGAGATGGGAAAATTTACCTGTCAGATTCATCGATAAGGGAAGAATTTATGACCAAACAAGAAAAGGAGAATATTTCAGGATGTAAAATGGATTATTTTTTATTACATTAATTAAAAAGGTTACATACAAACAAAACCAATGCAGCAAAGATGAGAAGAAAACAGGAAATTGGGAAAAAAATATTACAGCAGGTTTCTAAAAGGCCTCATTTTTCAAATATATGGAGAATGGAGTCAAAAGACTGATAGTCAAAGAATATGAGAAGGCATTTTTCAGAAGAAGAAATCAAAGCTATCTAGAGTCATATGAAAAATGCTCTAAATTGCTAAAGATGACCTAAATGCAAATTAAAACAACTCTGAGCCTTACACCTATCAGACTGGCTAATATCACATAAAGGGGAAATGACACATTTTGAAAGGGATGTGGAAACATTGGAATATGAGTGCACCACTGGAAGAGTTGTGAACTGATCCAGCAATTCCAAAGAACATTTTTGAACCATGCCCAAAGGGCTCTGAAATTCTGTACACCTTTTAATACAACAATAGCACAACTTGTATATATCCCAAAGAGATTAAAGAAAAAGGAAAAGAACCTATTTGCACAAAAATATTGATAGAAGCTCTTTTTGTGGTGGCAAAGAATTAGAAATTGAGGGGGTGCTTGAACACTTGTGTTACATGATGGTGACGGAATAATATTGTGTTGTAAGAAATTATAAGCAGGATGCTTTCAGAAAACCCTGGGTAGAATTACACGAATGGATCCAAAGTAAAGTGAGCAGAACCAGAAGAATATTATAGACAGTAATGGCAAAATGATGTGATGATCAGCTATGAAGGACAATTGATCAGAAGTCTTTGCCAAACCCTCTTAATTCTAATACCTTCTCTCTTATTTCTGTTTGTCCTGTCTCATAGATTGTGTGTACATTGATGTTTGTATATTGTTTAACCCATTAGAATATGACCTCCTTGAGGGAAGAGCCTGGTTTTGCCTTTATTTAATATCCCTAATGGTTAGCTCAGTGCCTGGCACATGGTATTAATTTAACAAATGTTTATTGACTGACTGACTGATGGATGGACTCCAAATACTTAAAAATACCCATCTCCCTTAGGTTTTCCCTCTTCCAAGAGAAATATCACCATTGACACTCATATGGCAGATAGAGATGGTAATCTTTGAGAAAAGAAAAACTCTTCCAGTCCTTCCCACCTTTTTCTTCACAAAAAGACACCATTGAATAATATCAGTTGTGGCAAATGCAGAGGTGACCAAGAGAATTCTTGTTTATCTGGGCCTCTGATTTCATCACTTCAAAAGACAAGAAAGAAGGAAAGGAAAAGAGCAGGCTTGCCAGTCCAGATTATGACACCCTTATTCTTTTTTTTATTTTTAAATTTGTTTTTTTTTTTGCAAAATACCAGCTTCTAGTCTTCTTTATTAATTCAATAGTTCTTTCACTTTCGATATTATTAATTTCTCCTTTAATTTTGAGGATCTTTAATTTAGTTTTCATCTGACGATTTTTAACTTGTTCCCTTTCTAGTTTTTTAATTTGTATACCCAATTCATTGACCTCTGCGCTCCTTAATTTGTTAATATATGCACTCAAGGATAAAAATTTCCCTCTGAATATTGCTTTGCTGTATCCCTTAGATTTTGGTAGGATGTATCATTATTGTCATTCTCTTCAATGAAATTATTGTTTCTATGATTTGTTCTTTAACTAACTGATATTCTTTTTTTTTTTTTAAACCTTTATCTTCTATCACAGAATCACTACAGTGTATTGACTCCAAGGCAGAAGAGTGGTTAAAGGCTAGCATAGGGGTTAGGTGACTTGCCCAGAGTCACAAAGCTACAACATATCTGAGGCTAGATTTGAACCCAAGAACTCCTGTCTCTAGGCCTGGCTCTCAATCCACTGAGCTACCTACCTGGCCCTGATATACCCTTAATCTTCAAAAATATTAGAGACTGGTCCTTCACTGATTTTCTCTCCTTGAGGTCAGCAATTTAGCTGGAACAGGTGGGTAAGTAAAGTCAGGGGTTATGAGGCTTCTTTAGAGCTTGGTGAAAGAGCATGAACTCATGTGTGTGTGTGTGTGTGTGTGTGTGTGTGTGTGTGTGTGTATGTGTCTATGTGTGTGTTCATGTGTGCACATGTTCTTGGTCCAGCTTCGTAAGTGACTTATCTGGCTATGGAGAAGTTTTGGGATAAATTACTATTTCCTGATTATCTGAAGACAACTTGAATTGGACTGAGCTTTGGTTTCCCATTTTTTGGTGGGGATGAGTCTTTGGAAATCAAGTTCCATTTGTCTGCACTCTTGTCTCAGGAAACGACTTGCTTCAAGTGAACGTGGGGTTGTGTCAGTCCCCAATGAGGCATATTTATGAGTTAAGTCCAAATGAATCGGAAACATATGGATTAAATTTCCTTTGCAGTACCTAAAGTAATGTGGGGAAGGACTTGGAAGAACACAGTGGGGGGAGCTTCTGGTCCCCAAACAGTTAAAAAGCAGTTGGAATGATGACATTTCAAACTACCACCAAGTCTGACCACCCTTCATGGGGATCCTGTCTCGTTTAGCTGGTTCATTCTGGCCCGCTCTTATCCCTAGGTCAGATGGACAGTAGCCATGCTTCTTGTTGCATTATCCCAAGGATGACCCCAGCCCAGCACTAGGGAGATGCACTGCTGCTTAGGTTAAACATAGCCTCCTTTATTTAGCTGTGCAGTTTAATATCTCTTCCGGGTTCCCACCTCATCCAAAACCTCAGGCACAATTAATGCCAAATGTATAGGAAGAAGAGGCTAGCCAGAGAGCCAGCCAAAAGGCTTTTTGTGATGGAAAAAGAATCACATTGGCTCTCCCAAAGGCCAAAGTCATGCTGGACATGGCTCAGGCTATTATTTTATTTTTTTTTTAAGGCAAAAAGAGCAAGCAAACATCCTCTGTCATCTCCAAGAGTTTTACCCACAGGAGAGCTATTCTCTCCAGGAGTTTGGAACAATTCTATTACTGGGAGCAGATGGATTTTACACCATGTTACTTACTGCATGTCTGTCATTTTAAATGTGATGGCCACATACCAATCCCCCAATTCTTCAGGAGATCCAAGACCTCATTTATATGGGCAATTAATCAATCAAACACAAAACATATAGACACCAAGCTGAGCCCTGGAGATATCAAACCAAAAGGGGGACAGTTCTTGTCTTTGAAGAGCTTCTATTTCAATAAGGAGAGAGTCACAGACTGAGATGGTGTTCTGGTTTTCCCTCTTCTCATCCAGGACCATTTATAGCATAGACAAAGGTATCAAAGCACTGTTGTCATTTAAGACACTGATCCTTCTACATCTCTCTTCAGTGAAGATGATTGGGAAATGTTTGACATTGTTTTGCCAAGGACTTTAAATTCTGTTGAGATTATCCATTCAGAATCTTGGTGCCATACTCTGCTCTCTGCTTTCTTGCATTGTCCAAGCTGGGCCAACATAGTACTCAACCAACCCAGAGATAATGGAAAACGAATCAAGATTCTTGGAGCTGCTCAAGGTCAACTTGGTGAATGGATGTATTATTTTCTGGAATCTACGATAGCAGCTGACTACCTCTTCTGTACTTTGGTCTTGTGGCAAGGGCACTAGATCTCTAGTTAGAGGATGTGGAGTCAAATATCAGCTATGCCATTGGGTGCTGGTTTTGACCTTGTACAAGGTATACAATTTCTGGTCTCCATTTTCTGATTTGTAAAGGGAGGTTTGGGCCAGATGGCCTCTGTGATCCCTTCCTACTCTGAGTCTATGATTCTATTATAACTGATCCCATGTAAGGATTTGCAAACAAAACCCAACTTTGTTATTTTTGAGGCTGTGCAGGAAGGTGTCCCTGGTGAGAGACCTTCATCACAGCCTTAGACTTTGACATTGACCTTTGTACCTCAGAAAGTTTAACATATCTCTTCCCCAAGAGGCAATCTCCTGTTACCGATTCAATCCCACAAGCAGTTCTTAAGCATCTACTTTTACAAAGCAATAGCTTCATCCTGGGAAGGCAAAGCCAATAAATACTAAGCCAAAAAAGTTTTTCATTCACCAAGTTTCCTGTTCTCCCTTCCTTCTTATCTCATGTTATTAAGACATCTTTCTCTACTATCTCCTTTATTCCAGGCTCAAGGGGAGGGGTGACATTTTTTCTTGGAGCAGCTAAGCCGTACAGTGTATAAAGTACTAGGCCTGGTTGTCAGGAAGAGTTATCTGCCTGAGTTCAAAAGCCTGTTTGCCTCAGTTTCCTCATCTATAAAATGAGTCAAAGAAGGAAGTGGCAAACCACTGCAAGATCTTTGCCAAGAAAACCCAAGAAGCTGGGGTGAAAAAATCAGACGTGTCTGATAAAAACTGACGAAACGACAACCCCCAAACATGCATCACTGATCCTTATTGCCTCTCGAGTTCTCCATTAGATTTTCCCTCTATCATCTCCATTCTTTCTCTGTTTCAGTCTTTCTCTATCTGTGCTTCTTCTTGACAAATATGCCTGTTCCTCTTCCATTCCTAAAAAAAAAAAAAAAGAAGATACCCTCACTTTTCATAGGAGCCCTACTTGTCATCATCCTATCTGTTTTCCTCTTTATAGCAGAACATCATCTAGACTAGGTGCCACCATTTCCTCTCCTCTCACACTCTTCTAAACTCTTTGGAGTTAGGCTTCCTGCCCTGTCACTCAACTACAATTGCTCTCCAAAGTTACCAATGATCTCTTAATTCTCAAATACAATGACTTATTCTTCATCCTTCATGGCCTCTCTAAAGCATCTTGACAATAGATGACATTCTTCTGGAGCTCTTCTCTTTGCTAGATTTTCATGATCCTGCTCTCTCTTGGGTCCTCTCCTATCTATTCAACACTCCTCGGGCTTCTTTACTGGAACTCCATTCAGGTCATCCCTGATAACTGTGAACATCCCCATTGCTCACTTTCTTCTCTTCTCCATCCGTGTTATCTTGCTTAGTTTTCTCCTCAGTTCTTGGCAAGTTTAATTATCATCTCAATGCCTATGTTCCTCTGATCCTTTTTCCAGCTTTAGGCTCTATTTTTCTTTATAAAATTTTCTTTATTTGTTGGTTACATTAAAATTCCCAGGTATCTCCCCAGTCCCTCCCCTCCCCATACTAGAGAGGCACCATTCGACAAAAAGATATATGTATGTACAAAACTATGTCTTGTTCGTTTCTATTCATCAGTTCATTCTCTAGAGGTAGACTTTCTTCTGATCTCTAGTCTTGTATCACCTGATGCCTTTCAGATAGCTTGCATTGGATATATTATACACACCTTGAATTTAGAATGACCCAAACTGAACTCCATCTCTTCCTCTTTCCCTTGAAACCTTCCCATTTTACAACTTCCTAATTTCTGATGAGGGAACTACATTTTCCTGAGCACCCGTGTTCCCAACCTCAGTGTCATTCTTTTTTTTTTTTTTTAAACCCTTAACTTCTGTGTATTGGTTCCATGGTGGAAGAATGGTAAGGATGGGCAATGGGGATCAAGTGACTTGCCCAGGGTCACACAGCTGGGAAATGTCTGAGGCCAGATTTGAACCCAGGACCTCTCGTCTCTAGGCCTGACTCTCAATCCACTGAGCTACCTCCTCAGTGTCATTCTTGACTTCTCACTCCAATCACGTTCAATCCATTCATTGTTCAATCTCATCGATCCACAAACACTGTACATATCTCCTTCTCTACTCTTCCTTTCTCAACTCTTGCCTAACTTGCCACCTGCCTCAAGTTTCTTCCCTCTCCAATAAATTCTCTGCTCAGTTGCCAAACAGATTTTCCTAATGTACAGGTCTGACTATTTTACCCCTCTGCAAAATGGGTGTCAATAGCTTCCTAACCATTTTAGAATCAAATATAAGTGCCTCTAACCTCTTCCTCCCCTCCCAGTGTTACTGCAGCTCACTCTCCATTCACTCTCCATTTTAGAAACGCTGGCGGTTTTTTTCAGTGCCTCCGACACATCTTTCCATTTTGAATCTCGATGTCTTTATGCCAGCTGACCTCCATGCACAGAATTCACTGCCGCCTTTCCCATATTTCTCAATTTCCCTGCCTTCCATCAAGAGTCAGGTCATATCCTACCCACTCCAGGGAGCCTTCCTCTGTCTCCCAACGGCTGGGTCTTCCCCTCTCACAGTGACTTCTACCTCCTTGGTATCGATCTTGACTGTACCTAGTTGTGTACATGTCGACTCCCCTGCTGGAATGGGCACTCTTCGAGGACAGTTTTTATATTTCATTATATGGCCAGTGCTTCGTCCAGGGCCTTAAGAAATACTTAGTGTCTGGACTTAGTATTAGCTGTGTGACCCAGGGCCGGCCACATCTGCTTCAGTTTTCTCAGTTGTAAAATGGGGATGATGCTAGCACCCACCTCTCAGGGTTGTTGTAAAGATCAAGTGAGATAGACTATCTACTTGGCTTAGGTAGATGGTGAGAGGAAGACCTGAGTTTAAATCGGGCCTCAGATACTTATTAACGGTGTGACCTTGGACCAGTCATTCAAATTCCGTCTGCCTCAGTTTCTGTCTGTGGCTAATCAAAGATGGAATGAGTGGGGAAACAAAAATGCAAGCTTCCGAGCACTTGAATTATTAAGCAACGCCTGGCAATGGCTTAACAGATTGGAACCAGGCCCTTTCCAGATTAGTCCTGGACCACGAACACAGAGGGAGAGCGACTTTTACACATTCATACGGTTAACTAATAAGGCCAATTCACCAAAAGGAAACGATACAACATTAAGTAACCTGCTTTCTAACTGGAGGAAAGAGTAGGGATTTTCCTAGTCGGGAGGGAAAGAGTGAGCAGGTGTGATTCCCCGAATTCAGGAAAGGAGGCGCCCCCCCCCCCCGGCCCCGAGGGTCTCTAAAGAATCAAAGGAACAAGGGAACAATGACTGATGGATTCACAGGGCTAGTTTCAGATAAGACATGGCTTGCTTGAAATGTACAGTTGTGAGAAAACTCCTCACATCAGTCCTTGGACCTGGCTGGGTTTCTGGTCAGCTGAACGAAGGTCCTTGGCGAAGGGTCTCTAAAGAGCAGGCACAGGGGCTTCACCTCCCCAGCCATGCAGGGACCGTACGGTAAGCTTCTCCCTCCCTCACCCCCCACCCCACAGTTCTCCCAACGGAATAAAGTTTTCTCTCAAGACTGAAAGTGGACTAGACCCATCGTGGAACAGAAAGTAAGCTAGCTCCAGAACCCCATCACAAATGGAGCCAGTGTGGTGGACTCAATTCCCACAATTGACCACTTGCTGTCCACTCTCCTCGGTGCTCTCAGTTTCCTCCCCGATCTGTAGACTTGAGATAATAATAGCACCTACCACCCAGCGATGTGGCGAGGATCTAATGAGGTAATATTTGGAGAGCATTCTGTGCAGCCTCTGGCACGTAGTCGAGGCTCTCTTACTCTTTGTTCCCTTCTTCCTCTCTTCTAAAAATGCTTCTTTCACAACAGTCCTAGGAGGCGATTCAGACAAGTAAATGGGACTTTCCCAGAGTCCCACAGCTAGTGCCTGTCCCAGGCAGCTGCAGCCCTTCAGACTTTCCATATTAGAGAATCGGTTCCTCGGGGGCCTAATGGGAATATTTGCTACTTTAAAGCCCTTGAGGTAGCCATCACTGACAAGCCCCAGAATTACATGGTGTTTGAAGAGAGTCTCATGATCACAAAGAACCACACCAGTCCCCAGACCATTTGCTGTTCCATTCTGATGGTCAGGAGATGGTCCAGTGCAAGCTCGGTCCTTTGCTCACCCACACAGCACCTCCCTCACCCCTGAAATCCCGAGTTCACCCTTCGGTGGTCAAAGTTGTCTGATTGTATTACTTGAATGAAACAAATTGACCAGATAATAACTTCCCATGGGTGTAGACGGGTCTTCTCCGTCCAAGATTTCTCCTGAATGGTATTATGTAAGGGAAAACATCAGAACAAACGATACCTCGGTAATTAATGTCTTTCATCGAACTGTGAGGAACAGTTCAGACTTTGGTGAAGACCAGACAAATGCCTCATGGGCCCACGGGTGACTCTAAAAAGATGGCATTTTGGTAGGAGGACATTGTCCCAAAGAGGGTTGCTAAATTCATAACGACTCTTTAAAATGGAAGGGCGTAGCTTTTCTGAGCAGATATTTCCTCCATCCTGTCATCATCCTCTGGCTTCTTAGGGCCAGACCTCCCGGTGTCCTGACCTCCTGGCTCTCTCCCACAGGCTCAAATGTTGGCTGGTGTTTGCTCCCTCATTGGCTGGAACTTGGGAACTCCTCATCATCTGTTAGAGACTGGACATCTGGCTCTTTCTCTTCACTCTACTGGAGCTCATGGAAGTCAACACTTTCTTATATCTCTTTCTCAGAGAGAGAATTGATTCTCTGTCTCTCCGAGTTTGTCTCTTTCTCTCGGTCCCTGTCTTTCTCTTATCTCTTGTTGAGCCTGCTCTTATCTCGTTCCTTAGAATCACGGCATCTCAGAGAAGAAAAAGCCTCCATCCTATAGAGCTCGCCCTGTGATTTGTAAGCTCCAATCACTTAGAGAAAAATCCAAAATTGGCCCTTCCTCCATCCTTGGCACCTCTTCAATTCGCTAAAATCTTTTAAAGATTGAAAGTGCCTCAGTAAAAACATCTTCCATTGTTTCCAGTTGCCAAGGATGTTTGTCATCTGATCCAGGGGTCTTGAACTTAACAAGCTAGGGAGAGGCGATTGCCAGAGAAGTAAAGAAAATCACTCTTTGGTTTGCTAGAGAAATGGAGGATGGAGTCAAGGATGGATGGGGGAAGGACGGCGGTGCTTTTAGGTCTTCCATTGAATATCTTTGATTGAGTGTTTATAAGTTCCACATGTATACTAAAACATGTCTGCTTTATATCCTGCACTTTCCCATCTCCATATCTTTGCTCACTAATTTGCCATTCTTGGGATGCCCTCCCCACCATCTCCACCTATTGCAATTGTAGCGATCTTTTAAGGTCCAGGCCCAAGCACAAAACTCCTCTTTGATCTCCCAGCCAGTGACGATTATTCATCCTTTCAGGGTTGTATAACATCCTCGATGAGTGCCATTTTATATTAAAGTTCCAGTATTTATGTAGAACTCCCTTTCTTGGGCCATCTAAATTGCTGGGGAGGAAAAAGGGACTCGTTTTGTAGCTCAGCTCTGTTCTGAGAGGACATGGTGCCAATTCCAAGTCCAAAACCCCACCTTGGGCTCGAGTTCCAGGTGATCCGACTTCTCAGGGCCTCCGTGCTGGGCCGACTGGCCACACCATCCTACCTGCCATCTCGGCTCCGAAGTTACTGTGGCTTTAACCACTGAGTCCGTGAAGAGGAACTCTGGCCCCCGAAGCCCAGGACAGACAACACAGTACAGAAACAGGCAGCCCCAGGCTCGTTCCTTGGAACCCCGGCAGAAGAGAGCATTCAGCTGTGCACGGGGCCCCCACGCTGAGAGGGAGCTGCCATCTTCCCCCTGAGCAGGCACGAGTCAGGGAAATGAGAACAAGAAAAAGAGAGTGCTGGGAAAGGAGCGACGTAAAAAGAACCATCGCTGTCGTCTCACCAGTTTTAAAGATGCAGCCATCCACGCAAAGGCGATCCATTTGCCTAGGAAGGGACGCAGGCCTCCGTGACACCTGACTTGGGCCTGCCACGATGAACCTGGGTCACACACGTGGAGAGGATTACGGGATTCAAAGCCCAAAGGAATCCTAGAAATGAGCTAGTCTCACCCCCTTACTTAGAAGCACAGGTTAAAAACCTCCCATGTTCGAATGTCCGGGGTGGCATGGAATGGCCAATCAATCAATCCACTGAATCAGACCATGAGGTTCAAGCAGCTTGAACAAAGTGATGAAAAACAAGGATTTCAACCCAGGTCAAAAATGGGGAGTCAGGGGGCAGCAAAGGGGGGTCAGTGGATTGAGATCCAGGCCTGGAGACAGAAGAACTGGGGTTCAAATCTAGCCCTAGATACTTCTTAGCTGTGTGACCCTGGGCAAGTCACTCGACCTCTACTGCCTAGCCCTTACCGCTCTTCTGCCTTGGAAGCAATAAACAGTATTGATTATAAGACGGAAGGGAAGGGTTTAAAGAATAAAAAAAAGAATGGAAAATCAATTCTAGCTGTGGGACACTTTCTATGACCCTGTACTTCCTCTCTCTGATTGGGAATAGCACACAAGTAGGAACCGTTTCTGATTTTAAGAAGCGATGGAGAGGTGTGGGCCACCTATATTACAAATGAATAATTATGAAGGAAAAGCGATGAAAAGATTCCATGGGAGAGATGTCGAAATGGGGGGAAAAACGAGCCGATTCTAGCACAAGTGGCCGGCAATTTTCACGCTCTTGTCAGTATCGAGGAAGTGATGAGGGAATTGGGTCAAGGTCCTCTGGCACGTGGGCAGGCTCCCTGGGACGGGTTCCCAGGAGGACCCAGAGAAGAGCACTGTGGATGGGGCGGACGCTCGCTTTGCCAGAAGGAGAGCGTCTTTCTTCATTTTCTGAGGCTCGCCTCTCCCTTGTTTGCCGAGTTCAGGACCCCCTGCTCGGGAGGAGAACTAGCCTTGGCATTTCCAAGAACCGGAAGGTGCTATTACTTAGGTTCTGATCCTCTTTGTGAAATTGTGGCGATCTGCAGAGGCCTGGAGAAGGGCAAATGACCCATTGTTTTTAAGGCAAATAGAGTGCAGATGACAGGACAGCCAGCTTGATCTTCATTCCGGGCATGGAATGCGAAATCCTGAGCCGCAGGTGGATGGTAATCATGGGGCGTCCCTCCTCCGTACACAAACAGAATGCACTTGGATGAATATTTGTTCAAGAAACCGACTTTATCGAGGGATCGTTTTGCTCCCTGACAAGAGAGTCTCAGTCTTGTTCTGCAGAGGAAAATTAAGTTATCGTGACCAGTCGAGTCAATGAAAACAAAACAATTCTTTCGTCTGTTTGAGTTTTAGTGTGTGTGCATGTGCGTGCGTGTGCGTGTGCGTGCGTGTGCGTGCGTGTGCGTGTGTGTGTGTGTGTGTGTGTGTGTGTGAGATGGTCATCTCACTAGAACAACAGCTGCATCCGATGAGTTTTTCCTTTTTCACCCTGTTGTCTGGACATCATCTAGCCCCAGCCCCCACCTGCCTGATACTTCGTCATGGCTTGAAGGAGGCCCTTCCAGGCTGGGTACAGCGTGAGCCTTGGCAGGTCAGTTATGCTGTGCACCTGCTGTGGGGCAGACGTTGTCTTTGCACTCAATGAGTTTGTGTTCTAAAGAGGGAGAGCAAGTGTACTTATGTCCATGATGTATAGGGCAGTCAGATGGAACAGTGATAGAGTGCCAGGCCTGGAGACAGGAAAATTCACCTCTGTGAGTTCAAATCTGGGCTTAAACTCTTATTAGCTGGATGACCTTGGTCAAGTCACTTAACCTTATTCGTCTCGTTTTCTCATCTGTAAAAGGTTTGAGGGAAAGAAAGAGCAAACCGCGTCAGAATCTTTCCAAGAAAGCCCTGAATGAGATCATGAAGAGTCGGATAAGACTGAACCAACTGAACAACAGTAGCAAAGCATGATGTACAAAGAAATAAAGATAATGTCGTTTTGAGAGGAAGGGAGCCGGGGACGAGGAATGAGAGAATATTCTTGAAATGTTCCCAATATAAACAAGGTGGGCAACGGGTGCTGTCTGATACCCGAGGACAAGCGCGGTGGAGCTCAGACAGTCATCTCCAGGTTAGCGTCAGGGGCGTAGCTTTTTCCAAGTCAAGTCAATCATACAAGCCCCCTAGAAGGGAGCTGCTCCCTTCATTGTACAATTGAGAAACTAAGGCAAATGGAATTGGTTAAACGAATTGTTGAGAGTCACACAGCTGTGCTGTGCCACTGCACTGTCCTGGGGGAAACCCACAAAGACAATGGTGGATGGGCTCTAGAGAGAGGCGTCCCAGGTCAGGTGGAATGGGGTGCTGGGTGCTTGGGCTCCTTCCCAGGACTCCATCGTGCCATAGTGGCCCAGCCCCGCAAGGCTGAGCGCGTGAGAATCCATCCACGCGAATCAGAGAGCCTTCACGTCAGATCCCCGTCACAGGAAGAGACCACCTCGCCATGTGTCTGCTCCTTCCGATTCAGAGCTTTCAGGATTCTGGGACTCCCTGTCAGAACTCCTTCGACTCATCCAGGTGACAGACCAACACCTTGCTAGGAGATCTTTGTGCTAAAGAGAAGGTGAATTGGAGATTTAGCCTCCATGGTAGTACATACACCATATAGTATCCCGTTAATGGATTGTTGTTGGCATGTTGTCTCCCCTACCAGACTGGGAGCCCTTTGAGGAGTGAAGGGGCCCTCCTGCTCTCTCTTTCTATCCTCACGACTTAACGCAGGGCCAGGATCATGGCAGGCACTTAGTAAATGCTTGTTCCTCCCTTTCTCTTTCCCTGAAGGAAGAAGTCTAGGCTACCGGGGGTAGTTGCGTCTTCTACGATTGCGTGTGCCACTCTCAAATCTGGAAGCATGACAGAAGGGTTGTTGTCCATCTTGCCGTGGCTCAGGAAACAGTTCAGGAAGTCAGAGTGGAAGGTTCCGCCAGCTATAGAACCTTGGTGGCTAGCCATAGAAAAGGGATGTAGGCGGATTCTCTCAGTGTTAAATATTTGAGGAATGGCCCTGGCAAGGAAGGAGTAGGTTCATTCTGTTTGGCTGGATATAGGAAAAATGGGATAACGGGATAAAGGAATAATGGGCACGAATTCTAAAGAAGAAAATGTAGGCTTCAGAGCTGAAAAAAAATGGTTCAACAAGTAAAGCTGCCTTAAACTATAATGAGCTGCTAAAGGTAGTGATTTCCCCAGCACTGAAAGTGTTCAAGTTGAGGGTGGATGATCCCTTGTTGACTGTGTTATCGTGGACATTCCTTTGGTGGATTTTTAAGATTAGAAACCACTAAGGTCCCATTTAGCTCTCAATTTCTGTTATTTAGTAGCTTCCCTGGACCAGACATTCTTCATTGAAGAGAGGGTTGGATTAGATGAAGGCTAAGGTCTCTTGAATTCTATGACTATAATATTACCTTAAGGAAACCCTTCTAATCCAGTTACAAAGATGTCTTCCTCAGGCCAGGCATTGGATCCTGTCGGTAAAATCAGTGTGGACAAGCACCATTCACTATCCCTCTTTCTTGAAAGGTCCTTTTTATTTCCAGTGATTTGAACCCACTCAGGAACTTCCTGAGCTAGGATGTCACATTGGAGGCAATAGAAGCTTCCCTGTGCATTTATTTAATTCCATATTGCATGCATGGCCACACTTTCAACATGGCGTTTTCTCCCCTGATAGATGCTAGTCAAGAATCCAGAGGCTCTGTCCAAGTGACCTCAAGCTTCTTTTTTTAAATTTTCTTTTTATTATCATACAAAACGCACTTCTCTATTGGTCATTGTTACAGAAGCACACGAATACGAACCCCAACCCCCCCCCCCAATAAAACCATAGAGACTCTCATGTGAAAGATAGTCTGCTTCGATCCACATCCATTTGACTCCATCGATTCTTTGTCCGGAGAGAGCTAGCATTCCCTGTCCTGAGCCCTTCAGAATTGTCCCAGATCGTTGCACTGCTGAGAGTAGCGAAGTTTTCCCAGTTGATCATCACATAATATTGCGGTTACTATGCGCCATGTTCTCCTGGTGCTGCTTATTTCGCTCCGGCATTTCATGCGAATCTTCCTAACTTTTTCGAGATCATCTGGGTTGTAATTTCTTATAGCTCAATAGAATTCCATCACCAAGAGCTACCACAATTTGTTCAGCCATCTCCCAATTGATGGACATCCCTTCAATTTCCAGTTTTTTGCCACTACAAAAAGAGCTGCTACGACCTCAGAGTTTTTAAGGGAACTGATTGCACTTGGCCTGTAAGGACCCCCAGGCCGTGGGCAACAGGGCTGGTGAAGATGTTAATTAAACCTTGACACAAGGGATAGGGTGGTAAGGTGGAAAGGATCTTGGATTCGTATCTCAGCTGGTGATGCCTGTATGATCTTGGATGAGTTATCGGCTTTCTCTCCGTTTCAGTGTCTTCATCTGGTAAATAAGGGGTTTAAGCTTGATGATCCGAAGGGTCTCTTTTGGCTGTAATTATCCTGGCAATCCCCGACCATCCGGGTCTTTGGGCCCTCCTTCTGGGGAGTCACGGGAATTTCTGAAGCATAACCCTGAGGGCGCCGCTGTCTTCAGTTTCCTATCAGGGAAGAGATCAGAGAAGAAAGATACCTCCCTTTATCGGCTCCCCCATCGATCTCTCAAATCCAGCCCTTTTCTATCATGCCTGTCACCATGATACCGCAGAGCTCAGACAGAGAAGAGACTCAGAACAAACAATACCTGGGAAAATCTCAATTACAATCCCAAGGGAAGGGCAGTTTGACAGCCAGCAACAGTGGTCCAAGTGTCTGGCAAAGGCTGTTGGTTTCCTTGGCAGGAAGGGGCCACCATATGTTCCATGGCACTAGCGAATTTGCCATCTCCAAAGGAGGAGTTAACAATATCCATCAGGAGGGGACTCAGGTGTCAAATATTCTTATTCACCTTCTGAGGCTGCCACTTGATAGCTCAAGGATTCTGCACCGTTACTTTCTAAGGAAAGAGAGAGATAGAAAAAGGCAGAGAGAGACAGAGACAAAACAGAGACCGAGTCAGAGACAAACATGGAGACACGAAGAGATAGAGAAACAAGGAGATAGAGAGAGACAGAGAAATGAGTAAACCCTTAATACTAGGCCATGGAGAAATTAAGTCAGCCGTTCTTCAATCCCCAAGTCAGCTGGAACAGATAAAGTTCATGGTCCAAAAGGCACAAAGAAAGAAGGCTTTTGTGGAGTGTTGAAGGGCCGCTCCCTGAAAAGCCAGGTCAATAGCATCTTCTTTTCCTGGCACCTGGCAGTCTTCCTCGAGTGACGTTGGCAATGGGCTCACAAGTTCCAACACTGAACTGCTTCACAAAGTAGTCTGAGCTGGCAGAAAAGTCATGCCTGGAGAATGCCAAGCTATATCTTAAAGGTATATGTTTCACACACGAACTGGAATTCTTACTCCAGGATCTCAGGAATGCACATGCCCATTTCCCAGACAGTGCAGGGTTAGACAGTGGGCATGACAGGAGTCAGGATCAGATCCAAGAATTGTTCAAATCTTTTTGGGGAAAACCAGAATCATTAAGTTCGATGGGACTTCAGAGGCCAACTAGTTGAATAATGAGTGCATGATAGAAAAATTATTAAAATAAACCAAACCTTTTTCTTTTAGTGGTGGTCATTCAGGTTTATTCTCTGTCCTACCCTCTCTTTGTTGTCTGTTATCTGGCTTAAAATTTGCTCCTAGAATTAATACCATTAATACAATACTCAAGAAATGCTGTATTGAGATAATTAACTCATTAGTCCTAGACACTAGGTCTTGTTAACACAGACTGAGGCCTCAGTTGTTTTTTGGGCTGCTTTTAGACCATTTATTTGTGGGGAATAAATTGATTTTCTATCTAATTGAAAACCTCTGCATATTCATTTCCCACATAAACAGTTATCTATTCATGCTTCACTTATTTATTCATTCTCAAGTTGATTTTTTTTTTAAATTTAGGTTTAAGAATTTGCATTTGTCCTTGTTGAAGTCTAACTTTTTTGATTCAGACCCATTTTCTGTAGCCTGTCAAGATGTCTTTAGATCTGGATTCTCTCATCCAATGAGTTAGCCATTGTACCTAAGTTGGCTCATTTTCTGATACTGAGAACGATGCTATTTGTGATTTTGTTCATCTTACTCATAAAAAGTACTAAACTGTGCAGATCCTCAGGGAAATCCCTAAAGGCCTTCTTCAAAACAGATTCTGATCAATGAATGTTTATTTTGGAATCTGTTTGTGCAAGAAGTTCTGGACCTCGACCATCTCACCTATATCTTCCCCAGATGACAGAACTATCATGAAAGAAAATGCCCAATGCTTTGTTGAACTCTAGGAAAACCAGAAATAATGAATTTCCCTGATCTTTAAGTTTAGGTAACTCTGTCAAAAAAAAGGAAATGGGCTAAATCTAGTGCCCTTCTATCTCGAAACTGTGCTGACTCTGTGACCTCCATTTCTGATCTCTTTCATAAGATATAGGTCTGAGAATTTTTCCAGGAATTAAAGACAAGCTCATTACTTCTCTTTGAAAGTTCTCTAGACCTAAACTGTCTGATCTCCATGATCAGGTTCAACAATCACCCACATGATGTCTTTCATCACCCCATGATGTAAATCATCTGGCACTGGGGATTGCATTCCAGAAGAGCACTTAGATGCTCTCTTGTCTATGTAATACTTTGGGTTTGACTACTCATCTGGCTTTATCTGTCTAGTCTTTTTCAATTTAAATAGAACTTGAACTCTTTTTTAGAGAAAACAGAAACTAAGTAAGTGTTGAGTAGTTTTGCCTTCTTTCTCCTATCATTGGCTAACCCACCCCAAGCAGTAGCCTTGTTCCTTTTTTGGTCCTTATTTTAAATCTAGTACAGTTCTCCTCTACTTTAAAATCTGTCAGAATTAGGCTTAACAGAAGGAAAAGCTCCTGGCAATTAGAACAATCCAAAACTGAAATGGGCTATGTTGGAAAGACTTGGGAGTTCTCTCCCAATAGTTCTTTGAACAAAGGTTGGTTAACTACTTTTTTGATATGTTATAGGTAGAGAGAAGATTTTTGTTCAAGCAGGGGGACTGAATTAAATAATGTGTGACGTCCCTCCCAACTCTGAGATTCTGTGGAATCCTAGTTTATGCTAGAGTCCAGAAATCCAAATCCCATACTCAGATACAACCTTCTTAACCAGCTGTTCAATTCCCCAATCCCCTAATCTCTTCCTTCCTCCTTTGCCTTCCTATATTCCCAGCTTTTGATTGGCAGCATTGATCAAATAATGACCACTGGTCCAATGATCTTCAGTTTCTTGCCCAGAGTTTTGCAGTTCTTAAACAGAATTGAAGTTGTGTTTCCATATTTCAGAAACAATTAGGCTTATGACTAACATGCTGATACCTAGATTATATGGATTTCTACTTATTTGTTGAATTTGTTGATTTTTACTTGAGATAAAAGTCACAAGTGAATTAGATTCAAAGATCCTTTTACAATGTCAATTATCAAAAAACACCCTATTATTTGATATCATGGTTAATGGTAGATTGGCCCCACAAGGAATCAGAGACTAGGGCAAGATTATCCGAGGAAGACATCAATAAACTCTATGTTGCCATAGGAAGGATCATGGTCTCAATGTATATAACCCAACAAGTAGGTCTGTGAATAGACTGTGATTTCTTGCATAAAGAAGGAGACATTTCATTAATCCATTAACAAGGAGTCTCAACTTTGAATCATTTCAACTTACATAGCCTTGAAAAATAATAAAAAAAAAGGGAATTATTTACAATGCCCTGAGAAAAATCTAGCTCACATGAACTATACCCTAGTGATGTTATTGATGCCCTTGCCTACCAAAGAATGGAAAGGAAACCTTTCTTTGCTTTTTTTGTCTTATGCTTAACCAGACTCTTATGTTAAGAAAGTAGGAGTCTCATTTTGAAAGGATTTTGAAATGGTAAAAAGATAATGCAAATGCAAGACATTATTTCATGAAGGGTTGATGTGGGAAAATTGCCATTTTGAAGTCCAAGACTGGACCTTCAGGGGAAATAGAGACCACACACTGAGTCAAGAATATGGGGATTGACAACAGGAAAGGGTTTGAATAAACTAAAATACAGTGAGGTAATCTGCCAAGGTCATGAGCCTTCCCAGAGAGATGTCCATTGTTAATGGGATTTTTCATTGCTGGGAGAATTTTGAAAGGATGTGGCTATTAGTCTAAGGATCTTTGATGGATATATGGGTAGAGAAGCTTCTAAGTATAGAGAAGGAGACTGGATTGGTGAGTTCAATTGGACATGATTTGAACATTCCCCTTCTGTGTGATGTAGAGCAAAGTTGGGTACTGTGGAGCCGGATAAACAAACTGAAGTCTCAGTATCTACTACAAGTCATTTTATACACAAAAACAGACAGAGATGACAAAGGTGCAGATGGACAAAATGATAATTACTTTTTTAAAAGCTTTAGAGCTTTAATGTTCTAATCTGCAAAATGGTGCTAAAACAGACACACTTTTTCTTACAGGGGTGTAATGAAGAATGAACCATGTCAAACTGCATGGCACAATATAAACATTATATTTAATATATAAGTTATTATATAATAATATAATAAATAAAGCAGCTATCATGACTAGTTTCGGGTCCAACGGGAAGCCCTGGGGGGTTTTTTGAGTGAGCAAATGACTAACCAGGAAGAATTTGTTATCAGTAATACACTCTGTGCCAGGCTTTGTGCTGGATGCTAGTGATTCCTGTCTTTAAAAGACTCGCATTCTACAGGTAATCAGAGGAATGCTTTAGGACACATCGTAGAGTGGGATGTCTGATGAATGGAAAGTGGAAAAGACTGGCAGGAGATAAAACCTCAGGTGAACTCTCGTGCTATGGAGAGGTGTCCTCTCTCTTCCACTTCCTATCCCAAACAAGCGAAATCAGTACCCCAAACCCACTCCTTGCTGTGTGTGGAGATCCAAGAGAAGCTTTGAAAGGGGAGCCAAGCCAACCCTCTGCCTTCCCCGGGATGTCTCTGTCATGTACACCCATGGCTGTTTGCGTGTTGTCGTCCTCATTAGATTGTGAGTGGTCTGAGGGCAGGAGGTGGTCTTGCTTTTTTTGGTGCACATAACGAAGTATCTGCAAAAGAGGAGGCATCTGATCATGGGTAGATGTTGTTGAGGAGGAGGAGGATGTCTAAAGAATCAAGGAAATCCTCTGCCAAGAGGGCTTCAGATCTTGATTTGTCTCATGTCAAGGAGTAAGGAAATGGCAAGAGGTAACATTTCAGGAACTCAGAACCCAATTTGAGTTAGTTTCCATGATTAGGAATTTTATGGGGGAGAGAAATTGTAGAAGCTGATGAGAGGAAAAAGACAGGAAAATGGCCCCAGAAAGGGATAGAAGAGCCCATCTCGATCTCCTCCTAATCTCTCCTGTTCCATTTGCCTCTCAGTTTGTAATGTTGGGGGCACACCTTACTCATCATCATGGCTCAGACATGTAGTCCTACCCAATAACTCTTCTAGAATCGGGAAAACAGACTTCAAATCCTGCCTCATTTCCTGTATGGCCCTAGGAAAGTGACTTCACTTCTCTGAGCCTGTTTCATCCTCCATGAATGGGGGAATTGCCTCCATATGACCTGCCTCATGCTTTGCTGTGAGGAAGCTAATCTGTAAAACTTAGAGCAGGATATAAATATGATTTGGTCCTTTTGGGTCCACAAGACTTTGCTTTGGAGTGTTGAGGGCTTCCAAGCCTCAAAAGGAAGCAAGTTCAGGAAACACGAGTCCTGGGCTGTATCAGGTGAATAAAGACGGGGGATTAGCCCAGCCCTCAGAAAAGAACGGATTCTTCACTTGTATCAGCTGTGGTCAGGGGAATTCGGAGGGTTAGCAGTCCTCATGCATCAGAATAAAATCTAAACATCTTCTGGGATCAGGAAGACTTTTTTATGACATAACATTTCACGTGGGAACTGCAATTTATGATGTGAACATCTGTTTAAACCAAGGGCCCCCAATGGGAAAGCGACTGATGACAAAGAAAAAAACACATTAATTTATTGGTCAATTTTTCTCTTTGACTCTCATGGATTTAGGGCCAAACCATAATAGAATGCTTATTGTTCCTAAACGAGTTATACTAATACACAGCCAGGTGATATACAAGGCAATGAAAAAGGACTTAAAAAAAAAAAGAGTTTAACCAAGACTGGGTCAGGATCCAAAATTGCATTAACAGACTAAACTACTGGGCCAAGTCTAAGAAGATGAAATTGAAGAGGGATAAATATAAAGTCTCACACGTGGGTTCCCAAAATCAACTTCCCAAACAGAGGACGGAGGGGGGAGGGAAGGGACTGGACAGCAGCTCATTGGAGAAGTTCTGGGACTGAAAGCTTGGGATAGAATCAACAGCACGACATGGCAGCCAGAAAAGCTAATCTAATTGTCGACTGCTCTAAAGGAGGCAGAATGTATGAGGATGAGGCAATAGAATAGTAATAATAATAGCAGGTAACACTTATAGAACACCTACTATGTACTCGGCACTGTTATAAATTCATTACAAATATCTCATTTGAGTCTCACGGCAAGCCTGGAAGATAGATGCTATTATTATCCTCATTTCAGAGGTGAAGAGAATGAGACTTCATGCCTGGCCTGGGTTCACACAGCTAGTCAGGGTCTGAATGTGGTTTGGAACTCAGATCTTCCCAACTCCCACCTTGATATTCTACAACAGTGGTTCCCAAACTTCTTTGGCCTGCCGCCCCCTTTCCAGAAAAAATATGACTTAGCCCCCCTGGAAATTATAACAAATAAAAATCCTTACCCTCTTTCTTAGAATCAATACTATGTATGGATTAAGGGCTAGGCAATGGCGGTGAAGTGACTTGCCCAATTGCAATAGCTAGGAAGTATTTGAGTTTAGATTTGAAATAAATAATTTTTAAAAGACAAAAGAGGAAAAAATCAGTAAAACCAAATGATAAATCAAAAAATTTCTAACCTTATGTCAAATGTTCTATGCTCAGGCCTCCCCCCCATGTCTGTAAAGGAGTAGAATCTCTTCAGGAGAACAAATTATACAATAAATACGGCATTGTAAAGGCAAATACCTTTAAAACAATGTAAGAAATAGGATCAATGCAATGAGCAGCCATGTTTTCAGGGAACAATGATGATGAACAGTACTCACCTCTTGACAAATGGTGCACGCTTGATGCAGAAGGAGACATACATTTTTGGACATGAACAATGAAAATTTGGTTTACACATACATGTCCATCTCAGTAGGCAGGAATAATGAATCCTCTGAAGTAATCATATTATTCAAATTCATCCTATATATTTCAACCAGTTATCATATGCTACATAATTATAACCTGGGATAGGGCAAATCCAAGTACATATGACCACTTCAGGAGATTTGTTGTTTGCATTAAGCGAGACCTAGCTGAATTTGCATTTTGTGACAAAGGTTCTTTTTTCTTATTTCCAATGGAGCTGAAGAAGAACGGAATGCTTGTCTTTTGAATTTTTATTTTAAAAATAGAAATATAGAACCATAAATTATATATATGGTATGATGATGTGAAGTTTTTAGTGCCGGGGAAACTGAACATGTTTGTAGATAGAATAGAAGAACCAATAGATGTGAAGTTATAGGATTAAAGAGGCTGGCTTTGACAAAGAGAAAAGACTAGAGAAAAGGAAGAGATAATAGGGAAAAGAGAAGAAAGAGAAGAGAAGGAAGAGGAAGAGGGGAGGTGATCACATGGGTAGCTTTCCTATTATTCCCTTATGTGATGTATTTCCCACATTGAGTGGGAAAGATAAATAACTCTAGTCATTATTATAATTTATATTTTGATCTTCACTTTTATACTATTGACACTTTTTTTTACTATATTTCCTAACAATATCTGAGCCTTTCAAATCTTTCATTGTTCAAGACCAAAGAGTTAAACTGTTGCCCAAAGGACCTCTGTCTGAAAATGTAAACAATAGAGCCTATCGAAAGTCTTCCACTTCTAAGAAAGTGGAATTATGTGTAAATAGAAGCCCCTCCCCCACCAAGGTTGTGGACTTCCTGCCCATCTGACCCAACTCGGCTTACCCAGCTTGTCCCATCTGTGAGTCTGTGCCCTGCTGTGAGACTGGATGTCACGTAAACCCACAGGTGATGCATGCGTGCACTAAGAGAGGCTAAGGGAAGCGGGACAAGGGGACAGTCTCTCTCTATTCCCTTGGACAGTGGTGGAAGACCATGGCTGAGAGAGACAGCCATGTGGAGAAACACTGGTCAGATTTGGAGTAGATTAGGCTTTAATCTCTATCTATTTGCTTTCTCTATTTCAAGTGATTATTAATAAACTTTATGGAAACTAAGACCTGGAGTTATTAATTTAATTGTAACAGTTATGTTCTATAATAAGTTATTAGGGATCAACATAAATTATCGAAATGATTTGGAGTCTAGCTCTCTTACAGGGATATTGAGAGGTGGAGAGGTGGCACCTTTCTGGACTTGGAGTCAGGAAGACCTGAGTTCAAGTCCAGCCTCAGTCATTTACTGGCTATGTGACTCTGGGCAAGTCACTTAGCTTTTTTCATCATAAAATCCTTGAATTTTCCTGGATCCTTGAATTGCTGATAATAAAATCATTCACATCTGATTATTGTGCATTATTGGTGTTATTGCCTATATGTTCTTCACCATAATTTTAAAATTAGATTAAAACAATCACCATCTCTGCTTCATTGTTTAAAAAGAACAGTCCTTCCATCAATCTTGTGTTGATCCAGGGAGATGATGGACATTATAATTGCTACTGCCTGGATAGAGCTATGGTTGATTGAAATGAACTCTATCTCCGAGATGACTCATTTTCTGAAGACATGGACAAGAAATTGTTCTAGCTAAAACATCTGAACATGTGAGTGGAGGTATTTGTTAGTTTTTAAAGACTCCATTGATGCCATAAAAATACAACCAAACATGTTTGAATGTATTAAGATAAAACCCAGACAACTTTGATCTCATTATGATGTACACATATGTGGAGGAAA
>NC_058130.1:6638013-6686491 GCF_016433145.1 Gracilinanus agilis | reverse complement strand
CCTTTCCCTTCCCTTTCCTTTCCCTTCTCCTTTCCCTTCTCCTTTCCCTTCCCTTCCCTTCCCTTCCCTTCCCTTCTTTTTCCACCAGTGGTCTATGTGGAATTCTCAAAAATACTGTTTTGGATGGGGCTAGCTCCCCTCCAGGTTCTAGAAGGGTTTTCAAAAGGATTTTGAAATTCAAGTATTGCTCTTGCATTGTAGAGTTTCCGTGGCACCTTCTCTCCTGGGTGTATGTACTCTTAATGCATCGTCCTGTGGGAAGAACAGAGGGTCTATGTCACATCAGTAGCCCCTTCCCTGCCCCTTCCCTCCAGACATGACATACCCTCTTGGTTATGCCTGGTACCATTAGATAATTGGTGAGAGTCAGCCTTATAGAATCTGTGCTAACAGAAACTTTCTGAGTGAGTTCAGAACGGCCTCTCTGACAGGCCGTGATTTTGCCACTGCCCCCTGTGTATTTTCATGAAGTACTGGGAGCCTTGAACATTCAACTGGTTATGAGTACGTTATTCCCAGATGTTCCTCATTATACAAATTGTTGGTAAGATTGCCTAAACGTGAGGGTTAATATATGTTGAACAAAATAAACATTGAAGCAAATCGAGAAACTCAAAAACATTTCCCAAAATTATGATCTTTCAATGGTGAATTTTCTCTTTCCTCAAACTGCAAAGAGACTCAAACTTGGAATCCTTCTAAGCAATGCCTCAAGTAAAAAGCCTTCCTCAGTGCGTTGGAAGCTACAATCCCTGATGACTCAACATATTGATGAATGACCGACCCAAAATTAGACCACACAGGAACACTCACAGTGTACAAGGCGTTTGAAAGGATTAGTAAGCATTTCAATTAAATTGAGTTCATTTTTTTTAAATCACAAATTTAAAATCTGGGAGGCTTGAGATGGATTAGATGACTTACACATTCCCTTCCCACTCTCTGATTCAACAACTAGTTGAATTCACTCAAATAAATGGTTACTCATAATTATTCAAAGAAAACTAAGTAAATGGTTGTTTGCCTGACTTCAGCTTTTCTTTTTGTCCAACCCAGTTACAGTGTGCAGAGGTGGTCTGAGTCTCTGATTAGTTCCATGTCTTATCTCTTTCTGACTATTTTTGGAAGATGATGCTAGTGACATTCTATTATGGGAGCTTAAGAATAGCTCATTTACATGGCCTGTTAGTTTGCAAATTGCTCCACTCTTGAGAGGCCTCTAAGCAAACTAGGAAGAGAAACATCATCCAACTGACATGTCATCTTTGACTCTGCCTTTCTCTGCCCTCTAGCCTTCAAGTCTTCAGGTCACAGGATTACACACTGAATCAGGAAGGAGTCTCAGCACCACCCATTGCCATTTTTCTCTCTCATGAAGCAACATGGCCACACCTTGGTGGTAAGCTCTTCCTTGGCTTGACTCCAGACTTCTCCTATCATCTTTCCACCAGTTTAGACCAAAATCTTAAGCAATATACCACAACATTTTTCAAATGGCTAAGTAATCAAAACATGCTAGACGGATCTGAACCGAGGAAGACCTGGACTCGTAGTTCATGACTTGGTCATTTACTCACTCCATCACAATGGATACATTACATTAGATATGGCTGAAGGATTCTCTCTTTCTTTCAGTTCTCAGTCTTTCCCGAAACTGGGACGAGTAAACTGAAATCCTCATTGAAGACTTCTTCCTCTACCGAGTTTTTCCCAAAATGTAGATTACGTTTATCCTTGGTATGCTTCACTGGGCTGTCCCTGGGCATAAGACTCTCCAGTTCTGGCTCCGGGCACCCATCTCCAAGTGCTTCTCATTCAGTTTAGCCATCATGACTTCATTGGTCAGTGAGTTACTTGCCAAAATGTGCAGCCATTAATGACGATAAACACTAGAGACTTTAGACAGTAACAAGTTGATAAACATGAGGGAATAGGAAGAGAACAGGCTAGAGGCCACTCTTCTCCCGATCACACCTAGAGACGACCACCCTTTTCTAATGGCAAGTGGAGAAACAAGTCCACGGGTAGGCATGATGGGAAGACGGCAGAAGTTCAGCCATCTCCAGGACATGGATGTGCCAACAAACACCACAAAATGTGTAACTAATACAGGTTGGAAGCTGTAGTGAGTTGATAATGTAACATGTTAGGTAGGAAAGCGCGCCGTGGAAGAATTGACATTTTTGTAACTGGTGAATGTGAAAGAACTACTTGGAACTAGCAGTTATGAAATCATTGTCAAGTGTTTTTCCTTGAAATAGCACAATAGCAATCTTGTCCACTTTACTAGACACGGGAGAAGGAAACAACCATACGTTGAAGCAAAGGGAGCTCCAAATGTCCAAAGGTATAATTTATTGTCACCTCCTTTCTCCCATCCCTGATACTGGGCTGGACGAGAGTGTCAAAAGATCCTTTTGTTGCTAACCATCAATAGAGGAGGCAAGCTACGAAGCTGGCCCTTGAGCGTTTGTGAACAGGTGTAAAATGTAAAGACCTTGTAAAAAGTAACTTAAAGAAAAAAGAAATGTGAAGAAGAGACTCTTTTAGTTTGTTTTGGGGTCTCTGGAGGATAACAGAATGCTATAAATGTTTCTCCAATGCTTATTCAATGGGAAAGTGTAGACCAACTTTTTAGCATGAGCGAGTTTTTAATTTGAAATGAAAATCAAGTTAGACAGGTGGGTTGGAGACAGGTTATTGGCATAGTATATGTGTCTCTGTTCTGGAAGGACCTTCAATGATAGCATAAGGAATTTATATTTTAGATGATGAACAGTTTGAGGCCATGGACGAGAGTGTCAAAGATCCTGCCAGGGCAATAATGGGGTCCTACCGGTGCCTTGAGAAGAGTATTGTGGCTTCCTTGTGTGGGATGCCTTGGAGATGGAAGAGTCTAGTTAGGAGAGAGCACAATAAGCCAGGCAAAAGTTTGATTGTGTCATGGTCTAGGGTGGTATATTTACAATATAATAGGGAAGGGAGAAATAGTACAGCTATTTTCAGGGTTGAATCAGCAGAATGCAAATGTGGGTACAGAGGACAAGGATGAAAAGCATATTGGGAAATATGATTGTGATTTGATAAATGAAAGAAGCCAAAGGCTCATAGATTATTCAAGAGGTCCTGCTTACATGTCATGTACGTGTACACGCTTGCCTTCCTCGAAGAGACTTAGAACCTAGACATGGGGAAGACCAACATAACAAAAAGTAGCTACATCTTAACACTCAGGAAATGGCAATCTATTGATGTTGAAGTTATATTCGAGTCAGTTCTCAGATTATAGTTAGACTAGCTACTCATTCCAGGAAAGATCAGAATAAACATTAAATTCCAGACTGACTGAAAAATGAGGATTTGAGCCTGTGAATCATAGCAACAGCATCAACCTAAACTACTGAGCTGGAAATGGTGAAAGGAGGGACACGATAAATAACAACCACCGAGATATTGAAATGTATAATTACCACTTCCTGAAAAAGTGCACTCCATGCAAACCACAAGGAGAAAGTCAAACAAATCAACAAACAACCGAACAGAATCTGCCTCTATCATCAAAATTGGATTTTATTGTTAAGAAGAGAAAGAGTAACTAAGAGCAATGCCAGGTTATAGTTGGGTATGGGATCATTTAAGGCATCTGGAGGAGGTTGATGGATAATTATAAGTGGGATAATCTTATTTAAAAAAAGAAGTCAAGCATAGTAGATGTGAAAATGAGTAAAAAAGAACCTTGAGAAAGAAATTAGCCACTCATTTCATGAATATTCATAGATGAAACTAACTATAGGACACCAAATAGGTGTAAAATGGAACAGATTTAAGAACGTTTCTTTTTCATCATCAGTGAGGCTGGAACCACAAATGGCTTTTAAACAAACCTCCAGTGTCCAAAGTTCTCTACAAGGAAATATAAATGGTACATAGAAAGGTGGAGTGTGGAAGAGCGACTGGACCAGACTGAAGACAAGAAGGAAACCTGGTAGTACCATGGACAACACAATCTTAAAAACACTGGAGGATCACTTTGTGAAATAAATCAGGAAATGAAAGAAACCGAAAGAATGGAAACAGGCTTTATTATCCCCCAAAAGGTATCTGAGAGAACACAAATCACTACTGGCCCTTGTGACTACCATCTCTTCTTTGTAAGATGTTTATCAGAATGATTAAAGAATATTTTGAGGGGATACTCAATAAAAATATGGCAAGGTAAGAAGAGGCAAGATTTTGCAAATCAAAATAAAAATTCACAAACTTATTATTGACCCCAAATTGAAGAGACTGCACGACCTTGTTTTGTTTATTACCTTTCGATTATTTAAATGCCAACATTTTATGGATCAAATAGAGCAAAGCATACAGTTGCCTCCTCTTCTTCAACAACTTCTATCATTTCTGAATCAAGATGACAATAAAAAGAATTCTTGAAAAATGTCCTCAGAAGGATTGTTCTGCTCAGCAGCTCTATCCCTATTAAGCAGAAATCAGGAATGGAGATTTTCTACTTACAAAGATTGTTGGAGGTTGCCATGGAGGATTAATCGAGTTCCAAATTCCTATCAATGCCAGTGTAAGAAGATTCCAGAATAGGGTACCAGCAATTTTTGAGGCCGTCTAGGACGTAAAGTAATTAAAATGGGTCAAAAATCAAGCTAGAGGAGGCCTCATCATGTAGAGAAGTCTATATAAGAAATTTAAAAGAAATACCCAGAAGGACAGTTCTTAAAGGTGCTGTGGAAATGATATGCTTTCATTGCTACTCTGATTAGCAAATAACAGAAGCTGACAGATACAGGCGCCATAATTTACAACCTTGATTTTGTTTGCTTCGCTTCCTTTCTTATATTTTTGTTTATATAGTTGAATCTTATGTTTAATGGAAGTTATAATTAAATGCACGAAAAAACAAACAAACAAACACAAATGGGCAAATGCGTTACCTGATTTACTTCACAGAGAAATCGGGGAAGCAGAAATAGAGTGTGACTCTCACAGGATGTACGGAAGGGTAATTAGAGAATCACACAATCATCACGGAATTTCACACGATCTCCTGAAAATCGGGGCTTTCGCTGCCTTCGTAGCCCACCCCATACTCAGCACAGTGCCTGGCACATAATAGGTGCTTAGTCAATTCTAACTGATTGACCCACATCTGAGTAAGCATTCGTGGTGCACATACCTAACAGGCTCTGCTTAAGTACCGGCGATGGGAAGTCTGCTACCTCCAGAAGCAACTCCTCAACCCATTGTTTTGAGGCAAATCAGGATCTCCTAGAAATAATCAATAGACTATTGCAAAGAAGGACAGCTAAGAAATAGGCAAACTGGGGATTTTAGAAAGTTACTTTCTTGAAATAAAAAGTGAAGGATACCAAAACGTGTTTAGCCAATCCCCAGTTGATGGGCATCCCTTCAGTGTCCAGCTCTTTGCCACCACAAAGAGAGCCACTATAAATATCTTATTATATCTAAATATATATTATTATATCATATAAATATAAATTAGTGCTTTTCCTTTTTGCTTGATCGCCTTAGGAAAAAGATAGACACCGTTTTATAACTCCTTGGACATCATTACTGATTGCTTTCCAAAATGGGCGGCTCAGTTCCCAGTTCTAGCAACAGCATCCCCATTTTTTCACATTTGTTCCAACATTCGTCATTTTGCCCTTTGATCGTTTTAGCCAATCTGATAGATGTGAGATGGTATCTCTGAGTTGTTTGGACTTGAATTTTTCTAATCGATTATGACTTAGAGAACTCATTTCAAATTCTTACACATGGTTTTGATTTCTTCACCCCAAAATTTTTGGGTGAAGATAAATTTGAACATTTATCAATGGGAGATTCTTATAAATTTGACAAAGTTCTCAGTATCATAGAATAGATCCTAAGATAGATGGAGGGGATGAATGAGTTTAGCACTATGAAGCCAAAAGTGGGAATAACCTCAGAATCCAGGGGGTCCTAAACTCCCATTTGATAGATAAGGAAATTGAAGCCTACGGAAGATAAGAGATTTAGCCAATGTCATATAGGCCATAAGCATCAAAACTGGGATTTGAATCCAGGTCCTCAGACTCCAGAAGGTGAGTGGATAGAATGCCAGGCCTTGAGACAGGAAGACTCATCTTCCTGAGTTAAAATCTGGCCTCGGACACTTCCTGGCTGTGTGACCCTGGGCAAGTCTCTTAACTCTGTTTGCCTCAGTTTCTACATCTGTAAAATGAGTTGGAGGAGGGAATATCAAACCATTCCAGTATCTTTGCCAAGAAAATCTCAAATGGGGTCAAGGAAAGTGAGACATGACTGAAAAACAACAGCTTCAGACTCCAGAGCCGGCGCTCTTGACATAGTACCACGCATAATTCCTTTGAACTTAAATTCAGATGTCCCAGAGGGGAATGATGTTATATGAGACTGGAAAGAAGAGATGGTGTCAGATTGCAGAAAGCTTTGAATGTCTTCCTTCTTTGAGGGGGCAGGTAAATCATGGCGGATTGAAGAATGGGGATATCCTACCCCCCTGCTCGTATACTTTTGCATGACCCATTGTTAGCTCAAACATCATGGGAGGGATGAAGAGGAGCATCTTATTCTCTCCAAAAGTGTCGTTCTTTATAATAGAGGAAGTACTGCACAAGGAAGCACCGAGAGACATCCCCTAGAGATGGGGAGGTCCTCTCGATGCTTACATTTAACACTGAGCTGATTGTGATGGTTCCTGGAACTCTGTAAGCCCTTCTCAGTATCATCCCCATCCACTTGAAATAGAAAGCCCCTCATGAAAATCCAAGTAGCTGAGGCATAGCGACCCCCAGATTTGGACTTCTTCTGGAGAGTCAGCACAGTAAGTTGGTCCACCAATACAACGATCTCTTAGGCCATGCCCTGCTGTTGGACTTGACATTGCTTTCCTCCACCTCTATTGGATCAGAGAAGGAAGATGAAAGGGAAATCACCATATGAGCAAGTTATAAAATAGTCTTTCCCTGAGTACTTTTTTTTTTCCTACCAGAAAGGCGGGGCACTAAGCTGATTGAGCCAAAGAACCCAGATAATTCAGAGACAAATGGAAGTATCTCAATTATTGGTGAAATTCCATGTAAAGAGATGGAAACAAATGCATTTTTTTGCAAAGTTCAAGAAAAAGGACTTCATGTCATCCATGCAGAAGAGTGCACTAAAGAGGTATCAGAAGGAAGGACAAAACAGAAATCCGGAGGCCTTCCTTAGGTAGGCGGGGAAGTAAAAAGTAGAAAAGCAGCCTGGGAACTAGACATTGAAAACTTGAATATAATGCATACTGGAAGACATCTCTGCTGTTCCCTGTTTAGGACTGGAGGTTACACAGACAACATGGTTTGCATTTCTTGACATAGGATGATAAAAAGAGTGTTGATATGGAGGAGTCAGGGAGAAGGGCAACTGGGATGATAAAGGAAACTCAGGATTGCCAAGCATTTGAGCTAGTCTGATAAAGCGGAGAAGCATGGGGCTATGGTTGGATCACATTCCTCTTCCCACAGGGTAGCTTGGACAAAGCTGTGAAGAATGCCAAAACATGACCTCACCCAGAGGAGAGCAAACACTCTGGAATTCCTTGGAATTTTTTTTTAAGGGAGGAAAGAGGTGACTCTAGAACTACAGAGAGCAGGAGGCAAAATAAGATGGGAGGGGAAAAGGGTTGGATCAAATTTGGAAGACTTATTCCAAACCTCCTTAAGTTTTTCTTGGTATTTTTCTTAAGAGACTGATCAGCTGACTTTGTAGTTTTTCATCTACATTCTGGTGTCACCTAGTAGAGTTAAAGTTTCCTGAAGGCAGAGACCATATTTTGCCAACCTTGGTATTTATCAAAAGGCCTAGAATGTGTCCTTGAACATGGTAATTGTTCAATAAATATTTGTCCAACTAATACGTTAATGATTTCCACTTCCCAAATTTCCACCATTAGTTACTTTTCATGGAAGAAAATGGCATTGTTTAGCAGAGAAGAGAAGAACTTGAGGACAGAGAATCAACAGCTGTATTAGAAGGACATCCATGGTTGAGAGGGATTTGGAAAGTGGCTCCAGAGGACCCAACTAGGAGCTGTGGGTGGAAATTGCAGATAGATTTTGGACCATGCCAGGAAGAAGCTTACAATCTATTTTGAGTTGTCTCTAAGTGAAATGGTTTAGCTTGGGTGACACTGAGGTACCTATTCCTGGAGATCTTTGATTGGAGGCTGGACAAGCACTGCTCAGATAGAGATGTTAAAAAGGTGATTTCAAAGTTTCTGCTGAAATCCCAGCTTTTGTGACTGGACAATCACTAATATTTAGGGAGACATTTGAGCCCCTTCCTGAAATCTACCACAGTCCAATTCAATTCAACCCAACAACCATTTATTCCATGCCTGCTCTCTGACAGGTGCTGAGGCAATTTAGGGGAAATGGAAAAGACATTGCTCTTGGGGTTAGAGAGGTGGGGGCGGGGGGAGGGCATCTGAGTTGTGGCTCTGAATTTTAGACAAGTCACTTTGCCTTGTCGAACATGATTTCACATCTGTAAAATAAGGTTAGCAATGACTTCATTCAAATTTTCATAAAACAAATGGCTTCTTTTTAATTCTCATGCCACTTGATTTCTTTTCAGTATATGCTACTGATGGCCATCCTCTTCTTCTGGATAATAATCTCTCCTCTCTGGGCTTTCATTGCATTATTCTCTTCCTGGTCTCCACTTCCCCAGTTGATCATTTGCAGCTTCTTTGGCTATCTTCATCCACGTCCTTTCTCCTAAAGGTGAGAATACCACAGCTCTCTCTTGGTCCCTCTTATTCTTTCTCTCTACCGTTATCCCACTTGGACACTTTAATTCTTATGAATTCCATTAGCATCTGTATGCAAAGGACTCTCAGATCTACATAAACAGCCGTAGTTATTTTTTTCCCAAAGCTCTAGCCCCACAGTCACAAATGGCCTATTTTATGTCTTTACTTGATGCCTCTTAAGCACCTCAATCTATCTGCAGGTGTACAAAATAGAAATGATTTTTCCTCCTAACTCCATCCATCCTCCAAATATTCCTCTTTCTACTGAGGAGACGCCCATCCTTTCAGCTACCCACGTTAGTCACGTCATCATCATCCTCAACTCTTCACTCTTTCTCATACTCTCCCCAGCACTGCATAAGCAACCAGGTTTGAATGAGATAATAGGTAAAATGTTTTGCCAACCATAAAACATTATATAAATATGAGCCATTTATTATTGTTATAATAATTAGCATTGTTATCATTATCATTATTATTAACTGTTTGGAGACTGGGAAAATTAATTCAGGGCTGTAGATTTCCTGACTGACACATAGATTTCATGAGTTTCACCATATAAGAGAAAATGAGTCACTGGTAACTAAGAGGTTCGGGTTTGAGATACTGGTAAGAGTGAAAAATACAGCTCTGTAGAAGCTGAATTAAGAAGCCAGGAGAAGCAGTAATGAGGATACCAGTAAGAAAGTCCAGACAGGAAAACTGACTACTAATGTGGATGCTGATTAGAAGAGAGCTGTTGACCTCCAGCACCAAGTAAATCCCGAGAGGCAAAATCTCTTTGGTTTGAAAAGAAGAAAGTACATCCAAAGGTAGATTTTGGACCCGTTTTGCTGCGAGAAGATGCTGGAAGCTAATTGAAAAACTCAGAATCCTACTGAGTGAGGAGCTGGCTGAGTTAGCCTGAATTTTCCAGAGAACCAACCTGGGGAGTTTTGCAGTTCTCTGGTGTAAGGGAACTGCTTGTAACCACAATAACCTCAGTGCCTTATTAAGAGAGATTTCTTAGTTAAAAGAGCTTTTATCAATTTGAAAGCAGAAAAGGAGCACCCTTGCTCAGCAAGAGAATGGCAAAGGGGCAACTGGCACTGAAGTGGCTTCATGGGGGACAGATTGTCCTTGAAGTTATGAAAGTCAAGAAGTGCAGCTCAGAATCGTGAATGACCTTGAGAACACAGCATTCCCCATTCATGTGTTTCCCTGTTAGTTTCTGCAAATATGTGCCCATTCTCCACTTTGAACATTGTGTGTGCTTGTGGGAGATTGTATCCCAGGTTTGTGGGTACACCCTAATTGTTTTATTATTTCTACATTTGCTTTATATTGAAAAATTGTGATGCTGTCTTTATTCTTATTTTGGTTTATCAATACATTTACATTTAACAGTGAATGGTGTCATGATGACTGGATTTTCTGTAAATAGGAAACACTTTGGTGGGGGCTTAGGAATCAGAGTGGTGAGTAATAGGAGTCTATTGACCCAAAAACAGGATTAATTCTAGGATCTTGAGAAAATTTGAGTCATAGACACTTGGTCATAGAAAATTTGAGTCATAGCCATTCTCTGGGGTGAGGAAGACAATCCTCAAGGTCAACTATATCCCTATTACATAATACATGGGATGCATGTGTGCAATATGTGTATAAATGTTTCTGTATACATTCACATGCATGTTAGAAGCATGCCTACGTGCTTGCCAATCAATAGGAAGAGAAGAAGGCACTGAGCATGGTGGATAGAGTTGACTTTGTCAGGAAAGGTTGAGTTCAAATCTTTCCCTTGATAAAAATTGGTGAACCAGGGAAATTTGCTTCAACTCTTAGTGGTCTAGAATAACCTCTACACCTCTTGGTGGCATTTCTCTTTAGAGTTAAAGGATTTCCCACTAAGAGATGTCTATAACATTGAAATCCCTGTTCCAATACAATCTAACTCTATCATCTATCTCTCTATCTGTCTGTCTGTCTATTCTTCTATCTATCTATCTATCTATCTATCTATCTATCTATCTATCTATCTATCTGTCTGTCTGTCTGTCTGTCTGTCTGTCTGTCTGTCTGCCTACCTATCTCATCTATCTGTCTATCTGTCTAACTGTCTGTCTATCTGTCTGACTGTCTATCTATCTATCTATCTATCTATCTATCTATCTATCTATCTATCTATCTATCTATNTCTGTCTATCTATCTATCTATCCATCTGTCTGCCTACCTATATCATCTATCTATCTGTCTGACTATCTGTCTATCTATCTATCTATCTATCTGTCTATCTATCTATCTATCTATCTATCTATCTATCTATCTATCTATCTATCTATCATCTATCTATCCATCCATCTATCTATCTATCTATCTATCTATCTATCTATCTATCTATCTATCTATCTATCTATCTATCTGCCTACCTATCTCATCTATCTGTCTATCTGTCTGACTATCTGTCTGTCTATCTGTCTATCTATCTATCTATCCTACCTATCTATTCATCTATCTATCTATCTATCTATCTATCTATCTATCTATCTATCTATCTATCTATCTATCTAGAAAGCTGAAGAACCTCCTACTAAGATTAATATGTATGTACAGACCTATAAATATGTGTATAGATAATCTTGATGCTGCTGTTTCTTCTCTAGTGTATATGCTTTGGTATATTGTATTCATGTCTATTCCACATTAGTGGATCCATCTCTGTGTGTGCATGTGAGGGGATTTGCATCTGTGTATGTTGTGCTGTTTTGGCATTCTGGTTATTTGACTGAATGTACTGGTTTTGGAAGTTAATTTTGTCAAATGGATTTTTCATGTAGATACAGCCAGTGTGTTTTGAAGCCCTGGCATGTGGGTGGGAACCCAGTTGTCAACCCCTCTTCACTAATCATCTGAGTCCTTTGTGGGAGCTCTGCATGCTGATGAGACACACACCAGCTCAGAAGGAAAGGAACATGTCTATTATCATCATTTAAAAATTATTCCTAATGAAAATAATGATTTATTGGCTGGGTCTACACAAAAACACACTAATAGAATTAATGTGATGTACTGGAAAAGAATGTTGGACTTGAAACCAGGAGGCTAGGACTTCTGACACATTAATAATTGTATCCTGTACAAATCACTTCACCTCAAACCCTCAGTCTCCTCATTCTAAAATGGGTATAATGGCAGGTAGACTGCCAACCTTATAGGATTGTTGTGAGATAATGGAATCTGTTCCAACATCTATAAGGTGAGGGCAGTGGACCAGATGGCTTTTAAGGTTTGTTTCAGGTTCAAACTTGTGAAACTGCGATAATATCAAGCTATATAATATTCTTTGTAAGTCTCAAATCTCTACATCAATGCCAGCTCTTAATAGTAATATATTTATGGCCTATCCTTGTACATGCAAGGTTTCTGGACCATTTGGACTATATTGATTGGCTTTTACGAGTCAAAACAGTACAGCTTTATAGCAACTAGAATTTAAAAAGCCCTTGAAGATTTACAAAGTGCTTTAGAATATCATCTCATTTCATCTCCACAGCATCCCTGGGAAGCAGGTTCTTCTATTATTATCCCCATTTTCCAGATGGGGAAATTGAGGCGAGCAGACCTTTAATAACTTATTCAGGGTTAGCCAGCTGGTGGGTCTCTGAGATGGAATCTGAATTCAGTTCTCGTTAATGCTGAGTCCAGTGCTCTATCCATGGTGCTATCTAGGTGCCTCATTTCTCCATCTTGCATGTCCATATGCCACACAGGCAAGGGAAGACTTCGGATCTCGATTTTTAAAAAAAACTCTAACTCTAAATACCTGCTGACACTTTTACCACGTCTATCTCTCCTTTGGAGAAGATGCCATTGACCTGAAGCTGCTGGCAGAAAAGTCAATCTTTCACTCATTTAATTCCTGGAATTAGATGAACATTAAAGCTACTGTTTGTATTTTCTGGTCTATTCTTTTTTCCAGCCATAGAAAGTCAGATTCATGTTGCAGGGAGAAGGAGGACAACGTCAGCAGCAGTAGCAGCAGCAATGCCAGCATCTGGCCATGGCCCTTTCTATGGCAACAGAAAGTTGACAGAGTATGTTCTTCACAACACTCTTGAGAATTAGTCCATGATCCAAGGGCTTTTGTTTCCATTTTGCAAATGAAGAAACAGAGACATAGTGCTCCGCTCCCATTGCACAGCAGGCAAGTATCAGAACTGAAATTCCCACCTACGTCTCATGAACTCCAACGTCCATTCTCTTTCTGCTAGATCACCTGTAAGATTGTCTCGGGAAGAAGAGTATGGAAGAAAGGTCCAGATCTTGTGTGAAGTGGGATTTCTGGGAATCTCGTGATTAAATTCAACCTTAGCTTGCATATGTAACTTTGGCCCAGTGGATAAGTCAAGGAAGGCTATGTAAATATTCAACTTAGGGAAACAAATCCTTAGAAAGGGAGGGACATCGTCCATACCCAATTGAGGTTCTGCCACAAACCATATAGAAAAGAGTGGAAAGAAAGTCACAAAAAGGGAGGGTGAAAGAGAATGGATCAACTTGGGCTGGTTCCATGGAATGGGTATGTTTGGAGTAGGGGAGAGAGTATTTGATTTAGATCCAACTTTGAATCATGGCTCTGCTGCTTTCTAACTACTACTTTGAAAGAGTCCCTGCAGAGATATGGGGTGCATGGGTGTTCAAGGAAGACTAGGATCTCAGGTGCGAGGTCTTGTCAAGCCCTTTCCAGGGTCGTTCATCCACTTTCTCTGTTCACCTGTCACCTGGCTCTAACCTGTAGCTGTAGCATGAAGCTGTGTATAAACAGAGATCACAGCCTGGTAAACCATCTTGGCAGTTAGGCTAAACCAGGGTGAAGGTAACCAATGGACCACAAACAGTAATAAGTTAGGGGGTGTCTACCCCAAGCACAGGCAGGCTTCTGGTGGCAGAATGAGTGGATGATAACAATTTGTTCCAACTGTCATGGCTGAAGCAGTGCTAGAGAGAGCTTAGAGCTTGGTCAGACATGGAAGATGCCATGGCTCGCTCTAGTCATCCTGGCTTTTGTCTTCCAGTGGACTTTGCTGGCTCTGGAAGAATGAGGCTGATGACTCTATGAGCTCTGCCTCATTTAAATCCAATTCATGAACAAATCAAGACATCACCCTGGGATATCACTGGTCCTTCTTGATAGGAAGGGTAGACAACAAAAGAGATTTGACAACTTTTCAAAGCTCCATGTCCAATCCATTGCCTAATCCTGTCTGTCATTCATCCCTTTACAACATCTCTCATTTCTCTCTACTCTCTTTCCACTCATCTAGTCCCAATCTTAGCTCAGTCCTTTGTGGGAGCTTCTAAATGGCTTCCCTTCTCCAAGTCTTTCCCTATTCCTAGCCATCATCTATTCATTGTCTGAGGTGCTTCTTCTTAAGTGGAGGTCTCTGCACATGTCACAGTCCTGCTCAAGTCACTCTACTTGTTCTCTATTACTTGCACCATCAAATAGAAATGCTTCTCGTCAACATAGAAAGCTCTTTATGGCATTAACTGCATCCAGGCCTTGAGTGCTTCCCCACTCTAGTCCAGTTAGTACTCAGAGCTCAAAGTGATCTTCCTGAAAGGCTGATCTGGCTGTGTCCCTCCCCATTACATCAACTCCAAGGCTTCTCTATCATAGCTGCTATTCAAAGACCTTTACCACCTGCCCCTCCCTGACCTCTCCAGTCTTCTTCCACCTTAATCCCCCTCGTGTATCTTGGGACCCAATGCCTCTGGACACCCTTGATGGTCCTTGTACCCAACACTCCATCACCTGACTCTGGTCCCTTTTGCTGGTTGTGTCCAAAGCCTAGACTGACTCTTGTCCTCCTTTCCGCTGCCTCCATGGTTTCCCCAGCTTCCTTCAAGCTTTGCTAATGTTCCACTTTCTACAAGAAATCTTTCCTGGTCTTCCTTTATCTACTGCCCTCCCTCAGAGATGCTTTCCAGTTTATCCCATGTAGCACTTAGCTATACAGGGTTGTTGGCATCAGGTCTCCTCTATGACGCTGAGGACTCCTTGAGAGAAAGGATTCATTTGGGGTTTTGCCTCCAGGGCTTAGCACAGTGTCTCATGAAGAGAAGATACAATAAATGCATATTGACTTGATGACTTCACAACCTGAATCCTCACCTGACTCCCCTCCACACATCTGGTGAGTCAACTACTCTGCCATATTTGTAGTTCATTGAACAGGAATCACCTCTCTCTTTCTCTGTCTCTCTGTCTCTGTCTCTGTCTGTCTGTCTGTCTGTCTGTCTCTGTCTCCGTCTCTCTCTCTCGTCTCTCTGTTTTTAATCTTTACCTCTTAGCTGACCCAGTATCCTTTCAGACTTAGCTAAATCCTCCCTTTCGTAGAAGACCTTTCCTGGCCCTCCAGCAGCCATTACTTCCCCCTTTCCAACAATCTTCACACACTCTGTCCATCTCTCGCCTGTACCTAGATAGCAACATGTCTCCTCAATTAGAATTTCTAGGCTTTGAGGGCTTTTGCCTTACTTTGGATCCTGGCCCTTAGCCAGCACTAGCCACATGGTCCTAACTTAAGTGTTTGTTGGCTGACTGTATTCAGTAGCAAAGCAACACTGTACCGAGTCAGTAGTTAGCCTTACTTAGGAGAATTAGTTAAAATGAGCTCCTAGATACACACCACATACATGCATGTATTTATATCCCCCACACACACATACTCCTCAAATACAGGGCAGCTCAGTGGCAGTGGATAGAGTTTAGGGTCTTGAGTCAGGAAGACTCCTCTTCCTGAGTTCAAATCTGGCCCCAGACACTTACTATCTATGTGACTCTTGGCAAGTCACTTACCTATGTGTCTCAGTTTCCTCATTTGTAAATTGAGCTGAAGCAGAAAATGGCAGAGTACTCTAGTGTCTTGGCCAAGAAAACCTTAAATAGGGTCCCAAAGAGCCAGACACATCCATATAACAAATACAACTCTGGTTACAGGAGTCTTTGTTACTTCCTATTTCCACCTCCCTGGTCTTCTCTTTCTTCTGAAAAAAAAAAAAGTCAATTGGGCTGGTGTTGTTATTGTTGTTTTTTTTTAACTCTTACCTTCCATCCCAGAAACACTACTAAGCATTGGTTCCAGGGCAGAAGAATGGTAAGGGGCAACTGGGGTCAAGTGACTTGCCTAGGCTCACACAGCTAAGGAGTGTTTGAGACCATATTTGAACCCAGGATCTCCCACCTCTAGGCCTGGATCTCCATTCACTGAACCATCCTGCTGGCCCTGGGTTGAGATATTTGTAAGAGATCTTTCGACTGTTGGTCCTAGCAGCTGTCACCATCCTTTGGAAGATGACCGAAGTGACTTCTGCTGGGTCAAAGATGCACTTGCCCCCACGAGTTACCAGGAATGAACATGACTTCCTGCCCATGGCCAAAGAGTTCTTCACAAATCAGTGGATAGTTGTCTCTTGGCTTGACTGAGGGCAACATCCCTTCTCCCTTGGGAGCTCCCCCTTGTGTCCTGTGGTCTCTTTTGGTCACCTGGAATTCCTGTCTCCTTGCCCATTGCCCTTTAGCACTCACTCTTACTGGGTTTTTCCCAGCCCTGAGGTGGCTTTCTGCTAGGAGCTGGATAATTTGCCAGGCAGGCCTGCCTCCCTCGCCAAGGGATGTTCTGTTCCATGGATGACACATCCCCCTGAGAATGACTCGGTCCTGAGCAGGGGGTGGGTGGGAGGTCAGGGGAAGCCCCTACCCAGGAGAAAAGAGTTTCTTTTTGTACCTGAAGAAAAACACTCCAATGATAAACAGCCTGATTTGTGGGCTGTGAGTGGGTGAGCTGCTCTAGCAAAGGCATGCTCTGTGCTTCCTCGGAGGGAGGATTCAGGAATTTAATGAACAGAAGTTTTCTGAGAAAACCTTAAAGCCAAATACAATGAGCAAAAGATGAATAATTTGAATTCCTCCCAGTTACCAAATTTTTAAAAATATATATTCCCAATGCTTATTGCACAAATAAAGTATGATAGTAATGTAATGATAACAGGTGAGATTGGCAGAGAGCTTTCAAGTTTGCCAAGCTCTGTATGTGTGAACTGTCTTTTTCGGATCTCAAGACAATGCTACAAGGATTGACTAAAGATACTCTCTACCCCATATTACAGATGAGGAAACCGAGTCTCAGAGGCTAGGTAACTTGCATAGAGTCACACAGGGAAGAAGAATTAGAAGCAGGATTTGAACTGAGGTCTTCTGACTCTGAGTGTGGCTCTGCCTCCCTAACTAGGGAAGCATCTTCCTTCTTCAAACAAAGGGGCCATGATAGCATTTGCCCTGTATAAGGAACAGTCATGGTGATTTTCCCTACTCACACAGGTGGCCACTGCTACCTCTGCCCAGTCCATTTGGGGATGGTCTTTAGAGGCTGTCAAGATATACTGTCATTTGGAGCCATGATTGGTCAAGAAGGTGGGAGAGCAAACAAAAAATAAGGTGATTATTAAGTCCTTTCACGGCAGCCAATCCTGCCTTCCATTGTAATCTCACAGGGACTTCTCCAGAAGATCCCCAGAGGTAGGACCTTGAACATTCTAGGTATGTCCATACATCATTGAACCTCTCTCTAACACTGATTTTCTGTCTAGTCTCATTTTTTAATGGTTAGAGTACTCTCACCACTTATTCCCCCCTATATTATGTCCATTTCAATGATCTTGAACTTTCCTCTACCAGTGTTTAAATTCCATTTTCCATCTCCAGCTATCCTCTCCCTTACACCAATTTCCCTCAACCCAGCCCTTTGAAGGAAGTGTCCCAACTATTTCTACCCTTTTTATTGGGATCTCTGAAATTCTGGTTTCATAATTTTAAAAATTTCCCTTCATCTTAAATCTCTCATTTCTTACTGTTTTCATTTTCTAGCACTCCCCGAGACCTGGTTTCCTCCTGACAACACTGCTTCTCTCTTTCCCCCCTTTCTAGTCCTTTCTGCCCTTTCACTAATACCCTTCCTCTCTGCCTCACTGCTTATGGTAGGAGACTTGTAATACTCCATGCTCTACATTACAGCCCTTCCTGACTTGAATTCTACCACCTCCACTCATCAACCTTATTTCACTTGAAATTCATGCTAGCACACTTATCTACCAATCTAGATTGTGATTGCCATTATCTATAGATACTCAACATATTCTCCTTCCCTTTTCAGTGAATTTAGTGCCTATTCACAGTTTTTCTATCCTCCCCAACTCTTGCCCTGGTGACTTCAACATACACATGGATGCTTTGTTGTATACTAGTACTTCACAGTTCTTCATTCTATTCATCTCTAGTGCCCATTGTCTCTACTCCCACCTAATGTCTACCAAGATTTCTTTACTGGCATTTTTTTAATCATTCCACACTTTCCTATACCTTAAAATCCCGAATCTTATTCTTCCGCCATATCATGGCATCCATTCTCTCTACCTCTTAGTATTTTTTCTAGACCAGCAGCCCTATACTGGATACACTCTATTCTATTTCCTATTTTGACTTCTTAGTAAGCCAGTTCAACTTTAAACTATTCTATATTTTCAAATCTCTTGTCCTGATCATGACACAACTAAATCTTGAACTATTGCTCCATTTATCTTTTTTCTTCTTAATCACACACTTCTGAACAGATTATAGGAAATCACACAACTGCACTGATTTTTACTACTAATTTATGTTACCTAATATAAACTAGGTCCTCACTATAGCAAGGCACACATTCTTCTCTTTTTCAAAATTGTTAGCAAATTTCCCTCTCTATTTCCCTTCCTCCTCTCTCTCTCTCTCTCTCTCTCTCTCTCTCTCTCTCTCTCTCTCTCTCTCTCATCTTCACCCTTTCCTTCTTCTGGTAACTCTGGTTTCTTCCTCCAAACCTGCTCATGTCTATTCTATACTTAAAAGAAAACAAACAAACCTTATTTGATTATTCTATCCCTGCTAGCTTTCTGCCTATATTTTTTCTTTTTCTGGGCTAACTGCCTTGAAATGGCCATCTACATTCAGTACTCAATTTTCACTCTATTCTAGATTCTCATCAATCTGACATCCAGTACCAACATGGAATTCAAATTTCCCTCTTTAAAGTCTTTTCTCAACTATTCTTCTTGAGGTCTTTGTAGTATTTCTTACTGCTGTTCACCTTCTGGTTCCTTTTTCATCTCTCCTATCTAATCACTCAATCACGGTCTTGTATGCTGGTTCCTCATATATGTCACACCCACTAACAGTGAATATTTCCAAATGTGCTGACCTGGCTTCTCTTCTCTTTTTCACACTATTTATTCTCATTTGGTGATATTGTTAGTGCCAACTTGTTCAATTATCTCCTCTGTGCAGATGACTCCTTGTATATCTAGCCTTAATTTCTTTCCTGAAATCTAGTTCCATATCACCAACTTGTCATTTTGGGCATTTTGAACTGGAGGCTCAAACACGTGTCTCAAACAGAATGCCTTATTTTTTCCCTAAAACCTGTCAGATGCCTCTATTTCTACTGAGGACACTCTCATTTTCCCAGGCATTTGGGGCAGAAATCTTGGTGTCATCTTTGATTCCTTATCTCACTCACACATATCCAAACCATTACTGAATCTTGTGCTTTCACCTATACAAAAATCTCTTATTCATTTTCTCCATTGACAACACTGGACCTCATCCAGGCCCTTATCACCTCTCATCTTAATTCTTGTGGTAAAATCCTTATTGTTCTCACCGGTCTTGTCTATTTGCATTCCAATCCATCCTCCAACCCACTAGTAACTTCCCTAGTGAGATTACCTTCCTTCTATCTCTCAGCATACATGTATGTATTATATGTATCTAATTGTTTTCATACTATTTTTCCCATTTAGAATGCTGAGTTTCTTGAGGGTAGGCATTGTTTTGCCTCTTTTTTTTTTTTTTTTGGTATCCCCTCTATTTAATGCAATGTCCGACACTTAATAAATGTTTAATAAATAAAATAAATAATGTGTGTTAGATGACTCATGGATGAATGGAGCATGGAATATTTCCAAGAAGAATTCTTAATGGATCCCTTAAGGTTATGAACAGGGGCAGCATAATGGGGAAATGTGTCTAAACTCCAGATGATCACTTTGCATGGACTCCCAGCAAAGAGTCAATGAATCAAATTGGGAATATCTCTTTCCCAGACTTTGTGTCTTAGTGTTTAAACTTGGGTTCAGGAAGACTTAGGCTCACATTGACCTGCTCATTCCTCACTGGATGACCCTGTACAAGTCACTTAGTTTCCTCCCAAATCAAACATAATTTTCTCCTATTGAACTCTCCTTTCCCACTGCCTTTCTCTGTCAATTATGCACCCACTCTCCCACTCATCCTGGTTTGAAATCTTGGAGTCATCTTTGACTCATCTCTCTCCTTCAGCCTCCATAGTGACTTAATCACCAGATCCCAACAACTTTTCCTACAAAATATCTCTTATATCCATCCTTTTCTTTCCCCTCCCACTACCGCCCCAGTACAGGGCCTTACCATATTATGCTTGGGGTACTGCAATTATCCCTTGGCTGTCCCCCCTGCACACAGAGTCCTTCTCCTTGAAACCATACTGCATTCAACCATCAGATTAAATATCGCTAATGCACTTCTTTTGCCAAAAATCCACAGGAATTGAAGTGGAACCTCAAAGGCCTCTGAATGTAACCCTAACAATTGGAATGGGAAGTCCTACCACAAAAATCAGCTCCTTACTAGTTGTTTGACCTTGGATCAATAACTTACCCTCACTATACTTCAGCTATACTTCAGGCGAGGACCTCTAAATGGGAATAAAAATAATACCTCTTCTCTAGACTTGTAGCAAGGATCAAATGCGATAGTATTTGTGAAGTGGTTTGCATACCATAAAGCACTCTAGAAATGTGAGCTGTTGCTATTTCCTTTGGCATTAGACTCTTTCTCTGAGCTCCTTTCTAGATTCTATCTTGGAGTCTGTCATGGAATCCTTCCAGAATTGAGCTGCTCACTCTTGTCTTAGGGGTACTTGCTTGTCTCTCCACTTAGATGGGAAACTCCATGTGAGCAGGAGAACCAGTATATTTCATTTGCTTCCCTCCAGATCCTGTGACACAGAGAGAATGCCAGAAAAAACTATGAACCAAATGATTGTTTTATACCTCTGGATAGCAGCAGGGGGACTAGAACTCCCTGGTCTCTGTTTCTTAGACTCCAGCCATCTGCCACTTATACCTAGAAACAGGAATTCCCCACGGCCTGGAGAGGCTCCCAGTCCATCTTGAGTAATTCAGGAATCAATGTAATGGTGCTTTCCAGCTCCGTGAGGAATCTGGGCGAGGCTCAGAGGAATGCATGGCCCAGGTGCCTGTCTGGTCCAATGTGGCCATATATACCTTCTATATATTCGCCAATCTGCTCTGAGGGCATGAGGAGTAGATGACTTGTGTCTGGAAACCTGTATCTGAAGCAATTGGAGGCTGAACCGCTGAGAAATACCCTTAGATCTGCACGTAATCTAATTCAGTGTCAGAATTTACCCCAGAGAACAATCGAAGAATGTATTCTCTTCTGCCTTTTCACAGTCTCTGTTTCTATGGGTACGTTATATGATTGGCTAGTAATTCAGTCTCGCAGAGGCCTCTGGCCTCTGTTTAATTGTCTTCTATGTGGAGACACCATGCCTTCAAATCCGGTCTAAAAAATAAAAATATTCAGAAAATGTGGATGCCGTTTTCCCTCTCCCTTAATACTTAATCTCATCACTTATGTGGGGCATGAGTTTCCTTGCCTATAAAATAAAGAGGTGGGGCTTGATGACCTCTCAGGTCCTTCCCATTCTAAAGCTATGATCTTATGGTCCTTATTTTCTAATTCTGAGAAGCTCTACAGCTGGATTAACTTGGAGAAAATGAGAGGAACTCTGGAAGTCATTTGAAAAGCGTGATGTATAGAAGACAGAAATTTCTATGTGAACTGAACAGTTCATATGATTAGAATATCTATAGAATCTGTCGCCCAACAGCACAAATATGGGAGATTTTAATACGTTGGCATTATTATCTGTCTATGTATGATCAGGCGGGGAAGAAGGATGGTGTGCTCAGGTACTAAACACGAGATAACCAACGGATTGTTCACATCCTGCATAAGTAGCCACACAATAAAAAGAAAATGTGAGAGAGGACCCCATGACATTGACTGGACACCTCGAAATGAATTTGTGAGAAGATCAAAAGGTTATTCATTTAGACTTGAAAGGGAACGTTGAGGCCACTGGGTCCACATCTTCACTTTTAGTAGTGAATAATAGAAGTCCTATAAGGTTTAAGTGATTTGCCCAAGTCAAAAAACCAGGAAGTGTGTCAGGCAAGGTTTGAACTTGGGTCTTCCAGAGTCTGATATTTCCATCCATTACATCAAGACATGGAGGAGAGTCACATAGTCTTGCTGCAATCTGCAACATTGCTTCGAAGGGATGATCCGTGAATGAGGTCATAACACCATGAAACCATTTTCTAAAGTGACGTCATAGCAAGGAGGTGATGAATTCTTGAAGCATATCTCAACATATCATACTGTAATAGGGGGGAAAGTATGAAACTGGCCATAAATCTAATAACTTTATTTAATCAAAAAGAAATAGGGGGAAAGGATGGAAAGGAAAGAGAGAGACTACTTTCCTTGATGCTCCATTTAGCTTGCTATTCTGTGGCCACCATGTAGGACCCCTAGCCACACTCACTTGAAAGTCCAAACATGGAAGAGAATATCTGAAATTCGCTCTTGCCTCAATTTATCAATTTTTTTCTCTGGCCCTCTGACTTCCATACTTCACATTTGGGGAACCAACTTTAGCTTTCTATTTTGCCTGGGCCACCTAGGGAGGCAGTCCAAGGGGTCATTTCAGGGGACATCCTGCCTGCCCCCTGTCTTGTGATCTCTTATCTTCTTTCTCTAGTGCTGCCTTTTTTCTGGCTGATTACAGGATTCACCAAAGTTGCCATTCTATCCCAGTGACCCGAATCCCCTTTCCCTCACACATCCCCACTATATGTTTGTTGATGATTTCTTCTCTGGGGTCCAGCTTAGAAAGCCAAAGGTACAGTACCTAAAGATACCGAAACCCCTGGAATAATAATGTAAGCTGTGGAAGGATTGAGATCTTCATTGGAGAAAGCCATAGCTCCATATAGGCCATATTGACCTCATCATTCATTGGAAGCTTTGACGTATGGGCTCTCTACGTGATGCCAAACTATCTGGGTAAAAAAGAGAAAGATTTAGCTAGTCTGCTGGAGAGGCAGTGCGGTACAGTGGAAAGAGTGCTGAATTTAGGGGTAGAAGATGTGAGTGTGCTCTCCTCATCCTGGTGACCACTCATGGAATCTTGAGTCAAACATTCATCCCTCCAGACCTTAAAATGAATTGGTTGGCCTGAATGGTCCTCCTACAGCCCTATAAATATGATCTTATGATCTTTTGGATAGAGAAAAGATGTGGCAGTAAATGTGAGTCTATTTATAAAAACAATGACAAAATTGCATGAAGTGGCTACTTTGTCCTATTCTAAGTGTCGGAGATGTGATGATGAAAAACGACCCGGTACATTGTCAGAGGATGCTTACATTTTGGTGAGGTGCCTGAATCCCAAGGAAGCAAACGGATGATTGGATTTGACTCTTTGACTGCAGATGCTGGATGCCATTAAGCCACTAGATTTTGCCCATCATTACCACCCTAGGTAAAGCTGAATGAAAGTGGAGAAAATCCTGTAACCATTCTGACTGTATCCAATACAAATTTATGTCACATACCCTCAAGAGGGTACTCACTGCTCCTGGGCAATTCTACCATAGCTCCCACATCCGTTTTTCTCTCTCAATTTCCAGAGCAGCTCTTCCAAACCTTTTTAAGTCTCCTCCAACCTCCCATGATTCCCCCATTCCTCACTCTAACTAAGCCCCTTGAGAGCAGGGACAGTTTTTGCCTCTGTTCGGATGGCTAGCTTAGAAAATGCCTGGTTTAATAAGCATTTATTGAACTGAACTGAATTTGGAGGAGCTCTCCAGCATGGTGTTTCCATGCAAAAGCTCAGATTGTTTTTTTTTTCTTGATAATCAAGATAGTGGCTGCAATAGAGAAAGGAATCAATAAGGGAGAATTTGTAAAAATGAAAGAAAAACCCACCCATCACTTTGTTCTCCGACTTAGAACCTCACCTCCTTGGTTTTAGATGAATATAGGGGGGAGAAAAAGCTTTCTCTTCCCTTCTTTTCCTTGGATCAAGATGGTGGGACACACAAAAGAGTCATCAGTCACGAGTCCTCAGCAGTGATCCCATAAGGTTCCTATGAGTATTACCAACTACTGACAAACATGCTGGGCTTGCTATGGATTCCTTTCCCCACTTAGTGGTTATTATCCCTGTCGTGTTTCAAACTGAAACACTCATTTCCAATACTACAGAAACGTGGCTGGGCACTCAGGCAAAGAGGCATCTGTTCCAACAAAATGTTCTGTGTTGATCATTTTCAAAAAGGATTTTTCTGTTTTTAAAGAAACTGTGTGGACTTGGAGATGAGTCAGTCAATCTGAGTGGTGCTGGGTGCCGAGTTATTTTGAAAGCTGTAAAAATTAAAAATACATGCAAAGAAAATAATTTTCCTTAAATATTATCTCAATTTTATTCTTTGACTTAGTATTTTTTCAGTTCTTTTTTTTTAAACTTTCTATATCACCAGAGACTTCTCTGCTACAGAGAAAACACTATCCCAGAAAGGCAGCTGTTGGGGGTGTATATCTATGGAATGCTAAATGGAGAGCTCCATCCCCCCACCATCTGGATCTTGATTCTAGATTAGTCTTATTTTAATGGGATGGTATATGCTCTTGAAAGGTGATTCCCTAGATAGAGGATCATATTTCCACAGGAAGCTTCCATTGTAATTTGGACACAACTAGCATCTCCTTCAATTGCACACAATTTGTTTCCAGGCATTCATTAAGTGCAGCATTATGCGGAATTGCAAAGAGTTGTGTTTGTGCAAGTTGAAATGTGTCTTTCAGCCGCTTATATATTAGTGGCTGCTTTAGTGAAGTCTAGAAGGGACCCTCCATCAAATGGAAGTTCCTGTCAGGTCCCAGACAGATCTAAGTTGAAAGGACCTCGGGAATTCCAGTAGGATGAAAGTTTCATGAGGGCTGGGACTGTCTTGCTTTTGTGTTTGTGTCGCCCTTGTCTCAAGTAGGTGATTCATAAATATAGTTGAGTGACTGAAGGATGGAGGAGACTCGCCTTACCTAAACTTATGTATGCCAGGTACCTGCATACTGTAGGTGCTTAATCAGTATTTGTTGAGTTTTCGAATGATTATGCCTCACTTAGCGAGGATTTCTTGGAGAAGTGGGCTGGCTACAAAGTCCATCATGAAGTAACTTAATTTTCTCAAAACCAATATGCTAGATCACTTCCACTTTTCAAAATTAATTTATAGCTTAAAGAGGCAGATAAAAAAAGAAGCTGATACATAAAAGTTAAGGCTCTTCTATGAACAAATTCTTGTTGGTTTGCTAGGGAATACTTACTGAGCCAAATGCTCCAAATGCCTCTGGCCTCAGCCCTTTACTCATTGGGTCCTGGAGTGATTTTATGATGGAGAGGGAAAATGCTGGTTTTAGAGTCAGAGGAGAAAGATAAAATTCCTGGCTCAGTCATTTATTAGTTGTATGAACCCGGGAAAATAATTTCAACTCTGTGGGACTCAGTTTTTCTCATCTGTAAAATGATGAGATTGGATTAGATGACTTTGGGGATCCTCCTAGCTCTAGACAAGTGATCATATAATGTTATGTTCTATGACCTTGGTGTGTTGGAGTTTTCTCATGTGTATAATGAGGGTTTTGGACTAGACAACTTATAAGGTCTCTTCCAGCTCTAAATCTATGATCCTATATCCAATTCCCTGAGTAAGATCCTAGTAGTAAGGCCATGATCAACTGAGAGAATCAGGAGAGCTTCTTTGAGGAATTAAAATTGAAATTGGAATTTGAAGGATGTAGGTGGCAAAGCACATAGAGTTGGACCTGAAGTTAGGAAGAATAAAATGTGTAAGTTCAAATCTGACCTCAGATACCTCCTAGCTGTGTGACCATGGGCAAGGCTCTTGAACTTGTTTGCCTCAGTTTCCTGATCTGTACAATGAAAGAGAAGGAAATGACAAACCACTCCAATATCTTTGCTAAGGAAGTTCTAAATGAGGTCATAAAGAGTTGGATATGATTAAACAACTGAACAATAGCAAAAAACTTCAACAAATAAAGAGGAGAAAAGAGGATATTCCAGGTAAAGTATTAGTTTTAACAAAATTATAGTGATGAAAGGGCCCCAGGAATAGTTGGAAGAAGGGGAAGGAAAGGGAACAAATATATATTAAGTACCTACTATGCACCAGACACTATGTTAAGAGCATTATAGATATCTTATTTGATTGGTTGATTGAGGACTTAGGATTTTAGGATCATAGGATTCATAGGTGGGAGAGATAGGAGGTTATTTCAGCTAGTCTTTTAATTTTCTAGGTGAGCAAGTTGAGATCCAGATAATTAAGTGACTTTCCTAAGACTGCATATCATACAAGTGGCAGATCTTAAACTCTTCCACCAAGTCTAGAATGCTTTTCATTAAATCTTACTGCTTTCCAAAATTCAACTTTTACATAGGACACAGGGAAGTTAGTAATATGAACTATAGCTGGAAAGGCAATAATAATGATAGCTGATATTTATATAGACCTTTAAAGTTTTCAAAGAACTTCATATACATGTTCTCATTTGGCCTTTATAATTAAATTTAAAATGTTACTACAGATATTATTATGCCCATCTTACACATGAGGAAACTGAGGTTGAAGGATTAAATGAGTTTCCCATGATCACACAATTAGAAATCTTAAATTCTATGCTCAGCAAGCCTAGGTGTAATTCTTTGATAGAGGTGTAAAAATAATGTTTTTTTTTTTTTGGATTCAGAGGAGCAAGATTCAATTCCTGTCTCAGCAATTTATTAGCTCTATGATGTCAGGAATATTATTTCACCTTACTGAGACCTTGTTTTTTAGCTAACAACCAATAGTCAACAGTCGACCTTCTCTTCCTGATTCCAAGTCCAATTATCTTCTACTCTGAAATAATTTATAAGGCTATAATAGATAGCTAAAGCCTTGAATAGTTGAGGGTCCTGAATGCCAGAGATAGGAGTATGACTTAGTAATAAGCTTTGAGCAGAGATATGAAAGAGAAGATCCATGTATCAGGAAGACTGGTCAAGCAGAGTTATGAAGGAAGAATGGACTAAGGGAATAGAAGGGGAAACACCTATCAGAAGACTCTTGTCTGAGGTCAAGGAAGGAGGCTTGGAGCCTTTCTTAGAAGTTACAATGGGAAGAGATGGAGGGCATGGATATGAATGATCTTATAATGGTGGAACTGAAGGGATTTGGTAAATCATTGACTATGGAAGATGAGCAAAATGGACAAGTCAAAAGAGAATAGCAAATTTTTACAATAAGCTGAGCCAAGCTGGAACAGCCAACAGACCAATTATTTTTAGATTGATTTGTTAATTCAGGGCCTCTCAAATAGCACGATCTATTGAATCAACCATTCTGAGATCCAAGTTGGCTGATAAAAAAGCCCAAAGCACCAGATTGACTGTTGTTTTTTGTTTTTGTTTTTTAAAATGAATCGTGTTTGTCACTGCGGGAAAATATTGTGTGAAAATGGAAACTTTTAGTTTTAACATCCAGATGTTTAATCCAATACAGTGATAATAATACACAGAGTTCTATTGGAATTCATCTTTTGGGGTTTTTTTTTTGTAGCCAAAATGAAGAGTTAGGTATACTTAGTGATTATGTGAACTTGAATATGAATCTGTGACATCATTGGTTTAAAAACGTTTGTCACTGCTACTGAGTACATATCTGTTCATGTCTGCTTATTTTGGGCTCACTCTTGCACATATTCTCCCATAAATCCTTCAAAGGCAGTCCACCCAACATGGTTGGGTTTTCTTTTACCATCTGTTTATAATTCATCAGTGATATATCATTCTCATAACCTGAGAGTCTCACCTCTTTTGCCAATCTCTCTGTGGATATCTGGTGTTTTTTGTATAATTCTTCATAGTAATATGAAGCAAACTCCCATCTCTCCATGTACCTCTCTATGCATCTTTGATATTTGGTCACCTGAAACTTTAATTAGTTTGGAATTATGTCACAGGATATTAATAATAAAAAAGGTCTTTTTTGAGGGGGAATTTTGGGCTAACAAAAGTACTGCATATATCTCAAGGAGGAAAATACAGAAAAGAAAAATCCTAAACATGAACAAATATCGATAGCAACATTTTTAGAGGTAATGCAGCACAAAGTAGATTTCCATTATGAGGAATGGGTAAACAAATTGTAGTGCATGAATTTTAATGTAATATTGCTTGATTTGGAAATGATGATGATATAGACCATTCACAGAGAAATATGAGAAGATGTATTAATAGATGCATAATCAAATAAGCAAAACTGATCAGGAAAAAGGGATAAACAATGACTAAAACCATTTAAAGACAATAAATAGAAAATGAAAAGATTATTAAGATGAAACTTCAGCCCCCTGAAAAAGATGAAAATGAACTTTCTCCTATCTTTGCAGAAGTGTAACACTACATATGTGTAAGTTTTGCTGAACTGTTTTTCTTTTTAATTTTTTTTTATAAGGCACAGATTTCTGGGATGGAGTATAGTGAGAAGTATACATGTAACATAAACATGAAAAAATATCAGTCAAAATAATTCTTTTCCAAAAGGCATGGTATAATTTGATAGAGGCAATCCAGTAAGCTCTCCTCTCTTTAGCTTTACCAAACCTGCTGCTCCATCCTTAGCCAAATAGCTTTCTTATGCTGATGGGGAAGGGGATATGGGCCACTAATCAATCTCATACTGACACACAGGCAGCCAGATAGGCCTGAGTTTCTCTGGAAAAGAGAATATCTGTGCAGGAATAGATAATGTCTGAGTTAAGGGAGAATATTCTTTCCTCAGTGGAGCCACATGCCAGTTATTCAACAAGCATATTATTGCTCTGTTTCAGAAACTGTGTTAAGTGTTGGGAATACAAATGTAAACAAAGAATGAGACATTCCCTGCTCTCAAGGAGCTTCCATTCAAATGGGGGAAGGTGATACATTAAAGGCAAGCTGAAAAGTGGAGGAAGGGAAGAAGGAGAGAATAGGTAGCTATGTGGTGACATTAAGGCCAAGTCTGAAGAATAAAGAGTGGCTCATCTGGGGTCCTTTCTCAACATGGAGGTTGTGGGAAGAAGGAACCAATAGACAAAAAGGTCCAAAGGACTAGAAGCAGAAAGCACCTGAGGCATAGTAGCATCATCCACAGAAACTCATCTCAGGTGGCTCTGTCTAAAGTTTGCTTCATACTAACTAAATCCTTGATTAGGTCCCTTGTCAGGATTCTATTGCCTGAGTTTAAGGCAGATCATTTAGAAGTTAAGATTCATTATTCCACATAGATATAATAATCCAATTGCATGATTTGAGTAGGGTGGGAATGATCATCAATATCACCTTTTTTTTACAGATTAGGAAACTGAGGTTTGGAGACACTTGGCCAAGGTCACATGGTGTATTGTGGCAGAGATAGCATCTGCATGAAATCTAGATCAATTGGTCCCTGAGTCATCCCTTCCCACTGCATCCTGCTGCCTTTCTACATGAGGAAGTCCATTTCCTCTTTGTAGCTGTATAGATGACAGATATAGGATCAGTGGGGAGAAATTGCAAGAAGTGTAGCCATTTGATCTAGAGTCTATAATTTCTGAGTTCAAATACTGCTTAAAGCACTTATTGCTTGCGACCCTGGGCAACTCAGTTAAACACTGTCAGCCTCATTTCCCTTATCTATAAAATAGAGATGATAATAGGACCTATCCTCTAGGTTCATTGTGAGTAGAAACAATATTTGTGAAGGGTTTTGTGAACTTTAAGGTGCTGTTATCAGTGCAAATTATCATCATAATCATCATCATCATCATCATGATCATCATCATTTTTGTGTCTTAATTTTCTCAGCCACAAAATCAGTTGGATTCAAGGGCATTTGGGTTCCCTTCAAGTCTTATATCTAGGAGTTGAAGTTCTAGGGAAACAGATTTTGGGTCTGTTAAAAGCTTAAATGCTCTCCCAAATGGAAGCTGCCAAAAATAGAATGGGATGCCTAACCAAGGTATGAACTTACTATTCTGGAGGTACTTAAGCAGAGGCCATCTGGTTGGGATGTATATGATAGAGAATTTTTTTTTGCCTTGGGTAGAATTTTGGAATAGGTGAGCTCTGAGGGTCCATCCAACTCAGAATCTGTGAATCTACTCCTCCATCCATTTTTTTTTGGGGGGGGGGAGAGGGGTGAATTCCTTAAGTATTAATTGTGCAACTAATTCCAACAACATGGCAATAGGACAGTAATGAGCCATGATTTGTCTAGTTCTGTGCATATACATTTCATTTTCTTTCCCCTGCTCATCCCATACCTACAGAAATATATGAAATCTGAGCTACAGTATAATTACTAAAGATGCTATCTCGAGGGTTTCTGTACCTTATCCTCAGATTCACTCTTCTTGAAATATCACGCTGTAATTATGTATACAGAAATGATTCTTTTGCCACTTCACTTGGCAGCAGCCAACTCATTCTCTAGAGATTAATATGATGATGACCTGTCCTTGTGGGAGAAGCCCATCTGTTGATGCACTTAGGACTTATCTACAGAAGGCACAGGCTTAGAATTATTTGTCCCAAACTGCCTCCTTCTTCTTTACATACAAACACACTCAGATTTCCCAGGTCCTAGAGGCCTTTCCCTTGATTCTTATAGTACATCTAACAACCATCCCATTTCCCACCTCCCTTTAGAGCCAAATAACTGAAAAAGCTATATACACTCACATCTTTACTTTTCCAAATCTCTTCTCTCTTTAGCTATTCGTTGGCAGCTGGGCTTTCATCCAGAGCATTCTGCTGAAACATGTTTCTCCTAGGTCACCCATGTCTGCTTATTTGCCAAATCCAATTAAAAAAATTTTTTTTCAGCCCTTATCCCCCTTCACCTTAGTTTTTCCTTGATACTATCTCTCCTCTTGGCTTCCAAATAAGCACTGTTATCTAGTGGGATGATAGAGATATGTCCTAGATTAGTTGCTTCTCTCTGGTTGTACATTGGTTCTGAAGTGATTCATGGTAGGGAAATAAACCTTAACCTGGGTGGCAAAGGATAAAGTGGACCAAAAGTGTGACACAAATTGAAGGTCCTCCTTGTCAGACAAGATATGATATAGGAGTCTGTGGAGCATAATTCTTTTCATAAAAATTAATGGAACTTGCTGGTGATGGTATTCAGTAAATCATTTATGGAGATATGTCTTCTATCACCAGGATCAGATTCTATGTTTGGGATAGTAGCTATGTTGTGATGGAGTCCACAGTTATGGCTCTCCAGTGATGATGATTGGACAATAATCCCTTAGGACAGACATTATGCTGGATGTAAAAGGAGACTCCAGGACTTTTTATACAAGGAAATTCAAATAGCTCTTTGAAGGCAGGGAGGAGCTATTTCATTAATCTTTTTGACTGTTTGTTTTGTTTTTGTTTTGCTTTGTAGCCACAAGGCTTAAAATAGTATCTGACAGTATAGCAGGCTCCTAATGAATGTTTACTTAATAGAACTTAATTCTTTTTAATTGAATTGAAAAGTCTAATTGCCCTTCCTTTGATTTATCATGGATATCATTTTTCTTATCCATAAAACTGGAAATTTGGAATAGGTGTCCTACAGCATTATCCTAAGATGTTATCAACCACAACACTAACCACTTAGCTCCCTCTTGATAAAAAACAGAGCAATCTATCCAAAATGACCTTTACATACATTGCTCTCTAGCTTAGAACAATCAACAAGACTTAAGTGTCTATTGGTCCTACCAGGTGCTAGTCACTGAGGATTAAATAAGGCAGAAAAGCTCCTGACCTTAGAAAGGGCATGCCATTTGTGGAGGGCAATTGAGATAAGATGTATACATCTGTGCCTCTTTTCTTCAGAACTGTCAATGAGGTACAGACAGGGTGAAGTTGAGCAGTTGTGGCATTCTCTAGCCACCATATTGCCTGCCCAAGTGACTGTGGAGTGGGGTTTGGAGTCCTTCTCCCAATTCTGAGTCCAGGAGTCTGTTCCCTGATGGCAGTGGCCTGGAATGTGCACAATGGAAAAGATGAGCCCATTAACGAAGAAGCCACCGTGTTTGTTGTTGGCTTAATTCTCTGGGGTGTGGGAGGTACTCCAGGATTTTACAGTCCAAATGGCCTGCTTTGGTATGCTGGACTTACTCCAACTGATGGTGCCAAGCTTCTTCACTGCTAGCAGAGCTTTTCCCTAAATTATATAATTCTTTTTGGTTACTGATGACTTTTGTGGGAAAAAGAAAACATACTCTTAGGGCAAAAATATTTCCAAGGAGATGTCAGCTTAGGATATGGTAACCTCTTTTGTTGTAGAATAGGACAGAACACTAGTCATGACCATAAGGACAACTCTATCCATGCCCAAATGACTTCTGAGTTTTAAGATACATCAGCACCAGGACAGCGCCCTAGGGCTATTTTTGAAGGAGAAGCTTGATGAAAGTTCTTTGGAATCCTTAGTAGATCTATGAAGGGAACAATCGGGGACAAAAAAAAAAGGCACACTGTGGTGGTGGTTTCCCAGAAATCATTGTCAATCCTTGGATAGTTCTGGTGGCCTGTTGCAAGAGCATCTCTCCATTTCATAAATCCATTCTCATCCCTCCCACTCACTCTGAACTCTAGGGAACTGCAAGACAGGCATCTGTGCATAGAAGACAAAATGGGATCATAGCTGCCTAAAATGGGAATTTACTCCTTGGGCCAGAAAGGGAGCATGGGCCCTGGTCACAGTTCCAGGACCAAGAGGAGTGCTAATCCTTGCAGAGGCAGGGAAACAGGGGCCCTGGTCACAGTTTTAGGGTTAAAAGAAGTGAGACATCCAGAGAAAGAACTGTGGGAGTAGAAAAGCATAAGAAAAACATATGATTGATCACAAGATTCAGTGGGGATGTGATTGAGGATTATTACTTTGAATGATCACTCTATTGCAAATTTTAATAATATGGAAATAGGTTTTGAGCCATTATACATTTGAAATCCAGTGGACTTGCTCATAGGCTCTGGGAGGAGGGAGAGAGGAGGGGAGGGAAAGAACATGAATCATGTAAACATGGAAAAATATTCTAAATTAATTAATTAAATAAAAGAAGTGAGAATTCCTAAGGCTGCAGGGAAGCATGATTGCTTCTTAGGTAAACACCAGAGTACAGATCAAGAGAGCAGTGACATCTCTTCCAGGATCACCAAAAATACCAGAAGTCTTCAACTCCAGAACTAACTCTGAAAACAGCAACATGAAAATGTAGGAAGCTTGAGATAGTACTTCCCAACAGAGCCCAAATTTAATAAGAAGTTCAAAATCAGGAAATAGACTAGAAAAATAAGTAAACAATAACAGCAAAGGAACTTATAGTGACAGGGAAGAGCAAGACACAAACTCAGAAGTAGACAATAATGCAAAACCAGCCAAAGTTTTTGAAACCAAAGTATCAAAAAATGATAATTGGACCCAAGCTCACCAAAAATTTTGGATGAGTTAGAGAAAGATATGAATGGCAGAGGAAATTTTGGGAAAAGAAATGAGAATGATGAAAGAAAGTTATAAAAAGAAAATTAATAGTTTGATAAAAAGCACAAAAAATACTGAAGGAAATAACCTGAAGGAAAAAAAAAACAGAATTGGCCTAATGATAAAACAGGAAAAAAATCACTGAAGCAAAGAACTTCTTTAAAGTAGAATAGGCCAAATGGAAAAGGAGGTACAAAAACACAGTGAAGAAAATAATTTCTTAAAAATTAGAATTGGGAATTGATAGCTAATGACCATGAAATATTAAAAAACAATAAAACCATGTAAAAAGAATGAATAGGAAAAAATATGAAACATACCATTGAAAAAACAACTGGCCTAGAAAATATAGCAAGGAGAGGGAGGGATAATTTAAGAATTATTAGACTACCAGAAAGCCAGGATCAAAAAAAAAGTACCCAAACATAATATTTCAAGAAATTATATTTTTTAAAAAACTGGCCTAATATCTTAGGTCCGTAGAATAAAACAAATTGAAAGAATCCACCGGTTATCTCCTAAAAGAGATTCCCTAGATAAAAACTCCCAGTAATATTATAGCCAAATTCCCATCTCTTAGGTCAAGAAGAAAATATTATAAACAGCCAGAAAGAAAACTTCTAAATGTCAAGGAGCCACAGTCAGGATTGCACAAGATTTAGGGAGTTCCAGGTTAAAGGATTGGAGGACTTGTAGCATGATATTCTGGAAGACAAAGGAGTTAGGATTACAACCAAGAATAAACTACCCAGCAAAAGTATATATAATCCCTGGTTGGGGGGGGCAGTGGGTGGATATTTAATAAAACAGAGAACTTCCAAGCATTCCTAATAAAAAGACTAGAGCTGATTTTTAAAAATTGACATCCAAACACAAGACTCAAGAGAAGCATAAAAAACATAAGAGAAAAATTTAGGGGCTCAATATAGTTGAATATTTTATATTCCTATATGGCAAGATGATTCATGTGACTCCTAAGAACTTTATCATTATTAGGGCAGCTAATGGGAGTTTATATAGATGGAGGGCATGGGTACAAATTGGTTATATTGGAATGATCTAAAAAAAAGCCCTAAGGGTTGAGAAAGACAGATGCATTGGGAGAAGGGAATGGGGAGGATGAATGGTGAAAATTTTATCATATAAAAGAGACATTCAAGGAATAACTTTTACAGTAGAGGGGAAAATGGGTAAGGTGATAGGCAATACTTGAACCTTACTCCTATTGGAATTGGTTTAAAGAAGGAAGAAGATATATGAATACATATACACACATACACTCAGTTGTGTATATAAATCTATCTCAACAAATAGGGAAGTTAGAGGAGAAGGGGATAAGAGAAAGGGGGGGGTGATAAAAGGGATTAAGGGGGCCAATGGTTAGAAAGAAAATAAACTTTTGAGGAGGGTCAGGATAAAAAGAAAGAGAGAAGAAAAAAACAGAAGAAAAGGAGATGGAGAGAAATATACACAATTAGTAATCATAACTGTGAACGTGAATGGAATGAGCTCACCCATAAAACAGAAGCAGATAACAGAATAGATTAGAAAGCAGAACCCAAAAATATATTGTTTACAAGAGCCACAGAAACCAAAAGAAATTTGGTCACAGGAAATGGGTAGTTCTCTGTGCACTGGTAGGTTCAAATGGACACATCTGGCTGGAGAAGAAGAATGAGGGTCAGGAACCATCACTGACTGACCAACAGCTCCGCATCACTTCCCAGGAAGTCAGTCAGTCAGGAATAGGAGCTAAAATTACAAAATGATACTAAAATATTCCTTAAATGATTCAGGCAAAAAGTGACTATAGATTATTAGATGTATTGGCAAAGTCACCTCCAGTGGTGGTCAAGGAGAGAAACGAAGAACTAAAAGTAGAAGAAACAGGTTCATGATTTATCCACTTTAGTCTGGGATCTATAGTATTGGAAATGGTCCCTATCAACCTACATGACCTTGCCTTGTTTCTGGACCTCTTGACCATCTAGTCTCTTAGATCTGCCCTGTGCCACACACACACACACACATACACACACACACACACACACACACACACACACACACACGGGTGCACACAGTGGCTCACTACATACATATTCTTTCTCATTGCAGAGAATTGCATTAACTAGTCACAGTCTCTGCTTCCACACATTCATGTTCACTAATCACTCAAACTCCCACTCTCTTCTTCCTCACAAACACCTCAGGGCCGGATCTCACACCAGCCACACATCACCCATGTCAAATGAACATATTGAAGCTCTTTAAATAGTCTGGGAATGGGGGTGGGGGATACTCAACGATGGAGGGAGGCTGCTGGGATCCTCTGTCTATACCACAGAGCTTTCTGCCCACCATCCCCCCTCCCTGGATTCTCATCCTGAACCACATATCATTCCTTCTCTCTTCCCTGGCCTCCTCTCTCCACCCAGGGCCCCAGAGGAAGTGCTGGAACCTTCTGACCCCTTCCTTCAGTGAATATCCTATATCAAAATGACATTTTTCCCTTGCTGAGAGTTCCTCATTATTCATGTAAGTGTATTCATCGATGGGGTCCCTCCTTTTCTATCGTGACCCCTCATGCTGGCTCCAGAGACTCCTGCCCTGACTCTCCTCCATCCCCTCCATGCTAGGCTTCTCTTACTCTCATTCAACTCAATTAAACAAATAACTGCTAAATGCCCACTACATCCCTGCAGGTCCTGTGCTAGTTCTTAGAGATATGGAAGTACAAACAGAACTCTTCCTGCCCTGAGGGAATGCACATTTATTGCACCAGAAAAGTATCTTCATTCAGAGGCATCCTTCCAGAGAAGCTACCCAACTTTAAGGTACTTAAACAACCTTGCTGTCTTTTCCCATGAGTCCTGTCTTCTCATTATGTGACCAAAGTCTTAATTTGTAATTGGTTCAAGGGGGAAGAATTTATATGAATATAACTACACACACACACACACACACACACACACGCACGCACGCACGCACGCACGCACGCACCTATCCACTCAGTCGTATGTAGAAATCTATCTTAACCAATAGGGAAATAAGAGGGGAAGGGAAGGGGATAAGAGAAAGTGGGGGGTGTCCAGATTAAGGGAGGCAGTGGTTAGAAACAAAAGAAACTTTGGAGGAGGGGCAGTATAAAAGGAAAGAAAGAAGCAGAAACAGAAGAAAATAGGATAGAGGGAAATCGCCAATAATTATATGAGCTCAGCCATAAAACAGAAGCAGTTAACAGAATGGATTCGAAACCAGAATCCAACAAGAGACACCCTTGAAACAGAAAGGTGGTCACAGAACATGAGGGGTTCTCTGTCCTCAGATGGGATCAAGTGGACATAAAGATCAGCTTCAGGATTTGACCTTCCAGTGGATATTTTGAATGCATTTCTTTAAGTATTAGCTGATTTGACCTCCTGGCTGTCCAAGGGACTCCAAAAGTCTTCTCTAGTGCCACAGTCCAAAAGCGTCAGTTTGGCAGTGCTCAGCTTTCCTCATCGTCCATCTCTCACAACAAAACATTACTAATGGAAAAAGCAGAGCTTTGACTGCCTGGACTTTTGTCAGCAAGGTGATGCCTCTGCTTTTGAGTATCCTCTGCAGATTTTCCATTGCTTTCCTTCCAAGGAGCAAGCATCTTTTCATTTCATGGCTGCAGTCACTGTCTGCAGTGATCCTTGAGCCCAAGAATATAAAATCTGACACTGCTTCTACTTCTTCTCTCTCTATTTTCCAGGAAGTGATGGGACTGGTTGCCATAAACTTTTTTTTTTTAAGTTAAGCTTCAAGACAGACTTTATACTTTCCTCTTTCACCCTCATCAAGAGGCTTCTTAATTCTTCCTCCCTTTCTGTCTGCAAATTTCAAAGACTGGTAATGTTTCTCTCAGCAACCTTAATTCTCGCTAGTGGCTTTGGGTTTTGGTTGCATTTCGCATGATGCGTTCTGCGTACAAGTTAAAGAAATATGGCGACCACACCTAGCCCTGGCATACTCCTTTTCCAATCTTAAACCAATGCTGGTGATTTTGTCATAGACTCCCACTTCCACCATGCACACTTTCATCTCCTCACTGCATGTCTTACTTGATACTAATTATGGGCATGCTGAGACTGGGCTTAGTGACAGCCTGAGAACTCTTTTCCTGGACAGAGACAACTTGGGGCTCAAAACTGTCAATCATGTCGTCTGTCCTCCAGGGCGCTCTCTTCACGGTTCCCGGATGCTAATATTCCAGTGCCAAAGGCACCGTGACCCAGAGTTTTTCCTCCTTCATGGGTAGCAACAGGGAATGCCAAACTCTACGCGTGGTCGTGCCCACCGTTTTCATTCTCCCACAACTTCAGGAGCAAGTCACTGACCTCAGAGACTAAGAAAGCTTTGAAAATGACTAACTATATGCCTGTTCTCAGTCTCTCAGGGATGGGCCAATCGGGTGAAATAACTAAACAAGGGGTAGACACCCTGCCTACAAGCACTGCTTTCATGGGCAAATTAAGTGGAGTTTTTGAGCAACGCAGGTGGAGGTGCCAGATTACAAGATTTTTTCCAGGTGGAGATAAATCAAGGCTTATTGGAAGTGACTCATATGTTAAAAAGCAGCAATGAAGGAGGGCAGCTGGGTAGCTCAGTGGAGTGAGAGTCAGGCCTAGAGACAGGAGGTCCTAGGTTCAAACCCGGCCTCAGCCACTTCCCAGCTGTGTGACCCTGGGCAAGTCACTTGACCCCCATTGCCCACCCTTACCAATCTTCCACCTATGAGACAATACACCGAAGTACAAGGGTTTAAAAAAAAAATTAAAAAAAAAAAAAGCAGCAATGAAGACATCCCTGACTCGTCTTAGGACAATGTATTCAGCTGATATATTCCTGGGCTTTATAAAGATACGGTTTTCCCATTAGAGTGACTCTCTGTGTGGCGTATTACCCAAACCAACCTGCTTCTCCTTCTCTCCCCTTTGTTCCACTGCTACACACAGTCTAACTTGTGTTCTTCCATCTTCCATCATGGTCATTCTCACTGGGATAAATCAACAAGGCCTGGTCCCAAGGGCAGAAACAGTGCATTGGAAAGAACTAGGGAAAACCTCATCTCGGGTTCTTTTGGCCCATGGGGAACGCTGCAAATTGGGACAGCAGACGAGCTGAAATAAGACATAAATGAGTAAAGATGGAAAAGATGAGTGGGGATCGTTGGGTAGGCAGGCTCACAGATTGCATGGACACCTTTGGGCTACAAATGCCGGACTAGAAGTTGCCAAGCACTGAAGGATTTTAAAATGGCCCAACTAACTAGATTGAGAAGAAAATACTGAAAACAAGAGTTGTCATTATGGTCTCCGCTGGCCTGTGCTCTCTTGATGAAAAGTGAGAACAAGCTACAATGGGAAGAAGAGTCCTAGGTAGGCCCAACAATGACATCTGGCCCCTCTCTATGGGGACCATCCAATTTAAAAATGGAAAAAGGAGAGAATCTTGAAAGTTCAGTCTGAGATCCAGTCCAAAAAGCAAACAGACACTGATTCCTCATGCCATCAATGGCCACATGTTCAAGGTCTAGGATTTCACAATCCCTTTTGATATCAGGCAAACCAGGGATGACAGACCTTCACTGCCTTTCATTGTGAGTTTCCGGTCAGTGGCCTCAGAGGTCTGGACTTGTGGTTTAACTTAACAGAATTAGGGGTAGGGAAATAAAACAGAAAAATCACTAGAAACTCTGCCACAATGCATACCGCATGACCTTGGCTTGGGATCCTGCCTCAGTTTCTTCACTGGTAAAATGTTTCTCTCTCCTACCTCCCCAAACAAATCATCTTTGTGCAAGAAACTCTACTAGGTATGGGGTTATTAAAACAAGTTTTAAAATCCTTGAGGAACTCAGAGAAAAGTAAATATAAAATAACTTGAGAAGAGCAAAGGCACAAACAACCAGGAGGGACTATGGAAAGATACTGAATCTGAAAGCTCTTTGGAAACCTCAGTGCCATATTCAAATGGAGAGTGAGAATTTAAATTCAAACCCATGATTCAGAAGCCTAGGTCTAGGTTAATAGGAATTGAGTTGATTTTCGGTAGTGGGGGAGGGAGGTCATCCCATAAATCAGATCCTTTGGCTCATGTCCCTATGAAGAAGTTTGCCCATGAGAATATGAGTGAATGGCTTGCTTGTGGGTTTGCAGGGTTACTGTGAGGGAGACACTTTATAAGGTTATTCTTTTATCAGTGTCTTCTACTATGATTACTCCTTTTTGAGTGATGGGCTCATCCACTCTTCTCCATTCGGGTAGCTCCAGCCACCTCTCTATCATTTTTGTATCTTATCCCATTCAGTCCTCCTGCAGATTTGGAGTATATCTGGTCCCCCACCTTACACAGAAAGCAGAAAGAAGGACATCGAAACTAGCAACAGAGATTGAAGAGGCATTGAAGGGGAGTGTAAAAGCAGCTGCCCCTTTACCGAGTTCATAGGCCAAGAAGAATTGAATTCATTTATTCATTGAAAGTTTTGGTTCATCTGTCGGTTTGAAACAACATAATATGAAGGTACGGAGGGGGCATTTCTGGAGGAGCTGCAGGCATGTGGCCCCAGGAAGGAAGGCACACCCCCTACAGATTCTGACTCACACAAGGATTTGGAAATAGACCTTTACTGCAGCCCATATGGCCCCCAGGAGTGAGACAGCTGGTTCTAGATAGGAATGAGAGACCTGCAGTGAAGAAAGGGAGAGAAAGAGCTATCAAACCAAAGACCCAAAGGTGTCGAGGACTGAGAAACAACCAAGTCCAGAGCAACAACTGGGAGGAATGAATTCAAGCCTTCCCCTTCATTAATACTGTGAGTCATGTAGACCATAAAGGTCTAAGGGGATGAGGAAGCTGGTTCTTCAGTGACTCAAAGCAATATGGGGATAATATTATAAATTAGGACTGTAGGAAATGGAAAACTTTCTTAACTGTCTCAGGGTTCAGTAATGGATCAACTTTATCTTTTTATTTAAAAGAAGCTTTTTCTGTGTTTTCTGTCTTGGTGTCTGAGGAAAGCCTGAGTGCTTCCAAGGAAATTAATAACTCTGGGAGTTGTATTTTGTAGTTCCAGGATTTCCTGGATAGGGCCATGAGGTCTTTCCTGACACCTCAGTTGTAGCATCATCTTGACCTCTCTCCCCCTACCAAATTTCCTTGTAGATGTAGTTAATAGTGAACAGACATATAATAGATGCCTACTATATGCCTGGCACTCTACTAAAAACTGAGGATTTTTTCTTTTTTTAATTTAATTTAATTTTTTATTTAGAATATTTTTCCATGGCTACATGATTCATGATCCCCCCCACTCTTTTCTCCCCCCCCCCAAAGCCAGCAAGCGGTTCCACTGGGTTATACATGTATCATTGTTCAAAACCCATTTCCATGTTATTCATATTTGTGGTAGAGCAATCCTCTAACATCAAAACCCTAATCATATTCCCATCAAACCATATGATTCATCATGTTTTTCTTCTGTGTTTCTGCTCCCACAGTTCTTTCTCTGGATGTGGATACATTCTTTCTCCTAAGTCCCTCAGGATTGTCCTGGATCATTGCGTTGCTGCTAGTAGCAAAGTCAGTTACATTCGATTGTGCTACAATGTATCCATCTCTGTGTACAATGTTCTCCTGGTTCTGCACCTTTCACTCTGCATCACTTCCTGTAGGTCGTTCCAGTTCACATGGAATTCCTCCAGTTCATTATTCCTTTGAGCACAATAATATTCCATCACCAACAGATATCACAATGTGTTCAGCCATTCCCCAATCAAAGGACATCTCCTCATTTTCCAATTTTTTGCCACCACAAAGAGCATAGCTATAAATATTTTTGTACAAAAAAACCCCTGAGGATTTAAAAAAAATGCAAAAGACAGTCCTTGCCCTCAAGGAGCTCACAGAACAGTGAGGGAGGCAACAACCAAGCAAGCAGAATGTGTAAAACAAGTTATATACAAGGCATGAGAATTAAGAGGGACTGAGGATGAGATTTTAATCAGGACTTAAAGGTATCCAGGGAAGTCAGTAGGCAGAGATGAATAAGGAAAGTATTACAAGCATGAGAGACAGATGGAAAAATTGCCTAGAGCCAAGAGATGAAGTGTCTTGTTTATGGAATATCAATGAGGCCAATGTCATTTAGCAGAAGATCTCATGGTAATGACTAAGATATAATAAGACTGAAAAGGTATGAGATGGTTAAGTTATGAAGGTTTTTTGTTTTTCTGTTGAACAACCCTTACCTCCTGCCTTAGTTTCAATTTTGAGACAGTAGACTGGCAAGGGCTAGGTAATGAGGGTTAAGTGACTTGCCCAAGGTCACATAGCTAGGAAGTATCTGAGGCCAAATTTGAACCAGGTCCTCCTAATTCTAGTTCTGGAACTCTATCCACTGTGCTGCTCCTATGAAGGATTTTGAAAGCCCAACAAAGGATCATGTATTTGATTCTAGAGATGATAGGGAGCCAATGGAGTTTACTAAGATGGGGGGAAGGTAGAGGGCGACATCATGCTCAGAACTATTATTTAGGAAAATCACTTTGTGGCTAAATGGAGGATTGATTGGAGTGGGGAGATACCTGATACCGGCAGAGCCCTCGGCAGCTATTACAACAGTCCAGGTGTGAGGGGAGGTGATAGGTGCCTGTACCAGGGCAGAAGCTATCTATCAGAGGAAAGAAAGGAGTATACTCCTTGGAGAGATGTTGTAAAGGTGAAAGCAACAGACTGTGCACCATATTGGATATGGAGAGTGGAGTGAGAGACAGTGAGGCGTCCAGGAAGATTACTAGGTTGGGAGCCTGAGGATACCCTCTGCAAGAAGAAGGAAGGTGGGAAGTAGGGAGAATTTAATGGGAAAGAGCCTGGACTTGGTTTTGTACATAACAAGTTTCTTCATGCATGATACATGTATATATGTGCATGTATGTGTAATATTGTGTACACATACTGCACATGCTCTATACACATATGTATATATACATACATATAAATAGATGGATCTTGTGACAGAATAGAGGCTCCTTGAGGGCAGGGGCTGCTTCATTCTTCCTGCATCTCTAGCATCCCGCATGGTAGTATCAGATGCTTAATAAATGCTTGTTTATTACTTCATTGATGCTCAATGAACTGTGCTAGGAGGAGTTTTCATATAAAAAGGGCTTTTTTTCCCAGCTGTGTGACCCTGGGCAAGCCTCTTCTGCCTAGCCCCGCCCACTCTTCTGCCTTGGTATTGATTCTAAGACCGAAAGTAAGGGTTTTGTAAGATTAAAATGAATATCCGATGACTCCGAGTATTGTATTTTAGAAAAGTTCTTAATATTCACCTGAAGTAGAAAAAAATACAAGAACAGAAGTGAAAACCTGCGTGAAATTCTCCTGCCTGTCACCTCAGCCCACCTCCACAGCCGCATCCTCCCCACGTTAGTACCGAACGTGAGAAGGAACATGGGGAGCTGGGAAAGAGAGGTTCTGGGGAGAGAACTCTAAGTGCTGTGCTAGATCTGTGATTTCATGGACTCAGAGAACTCCCAACTACGGAAATTCCCTCTATAGAAGCAGGGGAGCCCCTTTACTGGGAGGTGAGTTGACTTGCCCAAGAGTCACAGCTAGAAAACATTTGAGATGGGTCTTGAAATCATGTATTCTTGACTTTTGGGGCAGCTTTCTCTCCACCTCACCATTTGGCTGGCATGACCGATGGAAAAGCACCCTCCTGTGTTAGGGGCATATGGAGGGGCTCTTCCATTCCCACAAGTCCAGCCACCCCCACCCCCACCCCGTGCTCCAGGCCGTTGATCAGTCATAGCTACCTTCATTGTCTTTGTCCATGGACACAACCCCCTTTCCCTGCTGAGTCTGGGTTGACTCACTTTAGGGAACTTTCTTTGTGTGAAGAGACCCTCCCCCCACCCCCCATCTGGCTTGGGCTTAGTTTAATGAATGTGATATGAAACACACCAAGAGTGGGCAATCTGGGTCCCTTGGGGGTCTGGTGGGAGCCTCCCACTCAGGTTGCTAAACAGTGTTTGCCTATGGCTGTGCAGGATCCTCTGTACTTGCCTGCTTCCATATCACAAAGACAATCTAGTCCCTCTTCCTCAACTCACTGGGATACTTGGGAAATGGACTTAGTTCCCCTAAAAGGAGTCACAAGAGCAAAGGGCAGAGCTCAAAGGATCAGGCGGAAGTTTCCCTCCAGATAAACCAAATGACATCCGTATGTGAAAGGGGAAACTCATCCAAACTCCCTTTAACTTCAGGACCTCCCCAGAAATGGGCACCGAGGTGGGTTCCCAAAGGGTTCTCTCGATTCTGTCACTTCTAGACTCTGAAGGAGGCCAACTAGTGGGAGTCTTCCATTCCTTGATGCCTCAGCACGCAAGAGGCCACCCAATGGCCAAGGACTTGGAGCTCTCAAGAGAAGCCGGCTGGAACACCCGATGCCAGTGAGGGGCCAGGATGGTTCTAGGAGGTGGACAACCTTCACCTTTCAGGAAGGAGGGAGACTGGCCGGACTCTGGATCTGGAGGGGAAGGACGGAACCAGAAATGGTGTGGAAGGCATCAGGGAGCTGGGGAACCCTGGCCACGCCATCACCGTCACCGCTTTCCTGGGGTTTGGTCTCCTCTCCTCTCCTCTGAAATGAAGGGCTCGAACCAAATGATTTCTCAGAGACTTTTCAGTTCCCCATCTAGGAGCCGAGGACTGGTGGGTGCCTTCCCTTCCTCCTCTGCGAGGGGAGGGTATTGCAGGGGGACCTCTCAGGCTCCAGCTCTAAACAGAGGCCTGGGGCAGCAGAAGAGCCTGCAGGGCGGAGGCAGGAGGGCACATGGCCTCTTCTGAGGAAGTATTTGTCTCTGGGAGTTAAATGAAAGGGACTGTGGACCCCCCTGAGGGACAAGGGGCGGGCCTTGTGGTCAGGAAGACCCAGTAAGCAGGAAGGGCGTCTTGGCCACCGAGGCCCCTCACTGCCCCACAATGCTCCACGTTTGCTTGCTTTAGATGCACACGTGCCCCTGCGGACACACACACACACATACATGCACAGCCGCGGTCAGAAAGAGAATGGACTCTGGCTTGACCGGGCCACCTGAGCGCCTCTTCCGAGGACCCTCCAGTCTGCTTCCCTCCCTCCCTCCCAGGCAGTGGCAGGGATCCCCGGGGGGCAGCTTTTGGGGCCATTTCCCCGAGCTGCCCCCGGGGGAGAAGGGAGCAGCGCGAGCTCCCCGCCGGCCCTCAAAATGGCACACAGGCCGCCCTAGCTGGGTGTCCTCCGCGCGGGGGCGGGCCGCCGCCCCCACAGCCTCCTCTCCCTCTCGCTTGGCTCCTCCTCAGACATCTGCTTCTTCGGCCGAAGCACGAGGTGGCTTTTCTGGGGGAGGGGAGGGCTCGCGCTCGCCGTGCCCCCGCTGAGGGCCCAGGGAGGGGCTTCCCCGGGGGCGGGGAGAACCCGGCGGGCCCCCCGGCCCCGCTTGCTCGCGGGCTCGGCGGCTGCACGCTCGTGTTCGTGCTCAGAGCTTCTCGGGGCCTATTTGCCATCAGGCATGTAGGTGGCAATCCTGGCAGGCTCCGATCAATACACGGAATAGGTTGGCTGACAACCAGCGAGCTGCCAAAGCCCTGTCAGAAGGAGGCTCTTGCTGTCACTCATCCACCCCGTACTTTCAAGCGAAGATGGGCCGGGGGGGAGGGCCTGGCTTCCCTCCAGCTCAGCGCTGCAACCCTCCCGCACCCCCTCGGAGGCTTCTCCAGCGAGAGCACCCGGGAAACGCGCGCCCCAGAGCCAGCCGCCCTCCCGCAGGGCCGCCCGGCCTGCGCCGGCCCGCTCAGGGGCTCCTTAGGTGCCACCAGCCGCGATGCAGGCCTCGGCAATGGGCCCCATTGCATGGCCGTGGCACGCGCTGGCACAGGGGCAACCGCGTGGCTCATCCCAGCCCCATCCTTCGTTCTTCCCCACAGGGAGTGGCTCGGGCGGCTTCCCAAGTCCAGAGCGATCCTCCGTTGCCCGGCGTAGGGCTCGCTCCTAGCCGAGAGATGGGCAGCGGCCGCAGCAGCCGCAGCAGCTCTGGCAAAGGGTGGTCAGCCGCCCTCGGGGGCCTTGCAGCGGGGCATTCTGGGATGGTGAGCGGGCCCCTACCTGCGCCTCGGCTCTTCCCTCCCCTCCCGCCTAGGCCAGCGCTCTGCACAGCGCAGGGGCTCAAACGTTTGCAGCATCTCCCGGACCGAGTTAGCCAGCCGCCCATTGGCATCCCCTGCCCGCACTGGCGCTGCTCTCCCGAAGCGGTTTCCCCATTTCTCACACTGACCCGCCTGCCTTTCTCTTCCATCGGGGGAGGCCGCATTTTTGGAGTAAGACAAAAGGCCAGCCCTGTGCCACTGCGAGACGGAACGCAAGCCGCGCGGCTGAGATCGGCCTTGGGCTTAGCTCCTTCCGCCCCCCCTTAAAGAACCTGCGGCCTCAAAGGCAGGAGCCCAGTAAGCCCATTCGGGTCCAGGATGATTCCTGGGAGCAGCCGCGGTCCTCTGCGCACTTGTAAAACCAGCCCAATGGCATCCTCCGGGGAGCAACAGGTGCTTCTTGTCAGGCCGGAGCTCCCCATCCCTTGGCTCCGGGTCTGGCACATGGCGGGTGCTTAATGAAGCTCTGCCGAATGGGCAGGAACTTGGCTACAATGACCAGAGTGAGGAAGGGAGTACGGAGGGAGGTTTCATCTTTCCATCAGATTAATTTTCCCCCAAATTTCCGAGGTGCAGTGCAGAGAGTGCTGGATGGACTCGGAGTCAGGGAGATCAACAGTATGTACCTGTCACTGTCTTGTGCACCTAGCTGAGGTAGTGAATAGATCTCTGGTCTTGGAGCCAGGACCTGAGTTCAGATTTGCCTCAGATGTTTACTGTGTGACTCTGGGCAAGTTACCCAACTTTTCTCAGCCTCAGCTTCTCTGCCTGTCAAATGGCACTGAGAATGAGACCTAACTTAGAGGCCTGTTGTGAGTTATAAAATAAAGTAATATTGGTACCACTCTAAAGTTTAACATGCTATGTTATCCGAATTATTATCATTATTCTTTCAGAATAATAGTCTTCCTTGTAGAACACGCCTGTCTTGCCCTGTTCCCATACTGTGTGGCTCTCAAAGCTAGTCTGTGTGAACCAGCTCATGCCGGAGGGAGGCACGATGGAGCACATTCACAGTGAAAGAGGGGCTGGGGCTCTCCCATGAGTGTTCACTCAAGGAAGTGTTGTTAAATGTTTAACTGGCTGCGCATCACCCTTTTAAGTGGAATCTGCATTATTTACATTTTCTCTGGCATTTACGTAAGTCTAAACAATAAAATACGAATAAATCAAACCTTGATTTTTAGTGTTTGCTGGTTTCTAAGGTGTAAATGCTCCCCCTGAATGGAACCCTTATGTCTTCCCTCACGTCAGTGATTCTAGCACACCTCTGTCTGGCCTTCCATCCTCCCTCACACACACACACACACACACACACACACACACACACACACACACACACACAAAATCTTGCTAAATGAAGATGGAGAAGAGAGAAGAGAGGAGGCAGGTCTAAACAAAAGAAGGTCCTCAGTTGCTTTCAAATGTCTCCCTCTTTTGATCCACCAGTTCCAATAGTGAGCTAAGACCTTATCTGGGCTGACACAACACTCAGGAGACCATCTGAGCAGGCAAGAGCCCAGCTGAAATAAGAAATGTCCAGAGTGGCTTTCTGCTGTTCTTGGCACCCCAGACCTCTTCTTCCTCCATTTGGTACCCTTTGCCCGCTGCCCTACCACTCCCTGGCCTTCAGGGAGGTGCCAACTCATTCCTGGTTTCATTCCCTCCAGAAATCTTTTACTGTGTTCTAGTTCCAGAGGTCCTTGCTCTCTTTCACGTTCTTTATCTCATAAAGTTATTTTGTTATTTATTACAGTTTTTTTCTGGGAGATGGAAATAAGTTTTATATTTTATATAAATATATTTATTTTTCATTTCTATTTTACTTCGATTTACATTTTCGGAGTTCTTAATTACTGGATCTTCTTGAGAAGGTGATTCTCAAGAAGATACTGAAGAAAGTTGGTATATATTTTGATGTGGTTTTAATCAGGCAAAAAATAACAATTGCTCATCTCTGGCCAAAATATGAGTAAACTGGTAGGTCAAGGCATTCAGATGGAATAAAGGTTTCAAACCAATTGAAATGCAGACATTATAAGGAGTGGAAGTGCCTAAGGAGAAAGTGGACTGGGGAGGGGGGAGATGGTGGGGATAACAAATATAGGAAGGATGGGCTTCCCAGCTTCCCAGAATCCCACAGTTAGAAACAGCCCTAGAGATGATGTAACTCAACATTGACCTGAAGGAGAATCTTCTTTACAATATCCTTAAAGATTCATCGTCTAGCTTTTGCTTGAAGACCTCTAGGGAGGAGGAAACCCCACTTTCTTTTAAAGAAGCCCCTTCTATTTCTAGACATCTCTGAAACAGGGCACTTTTATTCATTCATTCATTCACTCACCCATGAATGAATGAATGTTTCTATACAGACATATACTTATTTGTTCACTTATTTCTTTATTTGGAATTCTATTTTATTTTCAATTCTGAATTCTCTGCTTCCCTCTTCTTTCCCCTCCAATGAGAAAGCAAGAAAACTATTGCAAATATATAGTTAGTCATTTAAAACAAATGAGAGGGGGGAGACAGACAGACAGACAGATAGACACAGAGAGAGAGAGAGAGAGAGAGAGAGAGAGAGAGAGAGAGAGAGAGAGAGAGAGAGA
>NC_058130.1:6555047-6633347 GCF_016433145.1 Gracilinanus agilis | reverse complement strand
TTCCTTCCTTCCTTCCTTCCTTCCTTCCTTCCTTCCTTCCTTCCTTCCTTCCTTCCTTCCTTCCTTCCTTCCTTCCTTCCTTCCTTCCTTCCTGTCTCTCTCTCTCTTTTCCTTTCTTTCCAACAGCCATTTTGAACCACAAATAATATATGACCCCATAAAACTAGAGAATTTCATATCCCCTTATCAACTGTTTGATTAACTGAAAAATATCGCTTGTTCTTGAGTTTTTTTGTGTGTGAGGCTGCCATAGAAGCTGCCAGACCAACCCAGGAAAACCTAAGACTCTTTTCTGTAAGTTCCTGGAGGGCAGGAAGTTTTCATATGTGTTTGTACCACCAGTATCTAATATAGGGTTCTACACACAGAATGTTATCACCAACTGTTTTTTAATCGAATGGAACTGCTTCTAGCCAGGATGGAGGGCAAGAAGCGTTCTGGAGAGAAGTGAGAAAGAGAAGCCTGCATTTTTTTAAAACTCTTACTTTCTATCAGAATCAAATCTAAGGCAGAAGAGCAGCAAAGGCTAAGCATTTGGGGTTAAGTGCCTTACCCAGGGTCACACAGCTAGGAAGGTCTGAGTTCAAATTTGAACTCAGGTCTTCCCAGTTCCAGTTGATCCACCCTATGTTCTTATATGGGAGTCAATAGTCATGTTCTATGAACCTAGAGCATAGCAGTCTCCTTTCTGGGGGAGAAGAGGACAGGGTCGAAAGAAGACCTCTGTTCTCTGGGTGCTGTAGAGGACAAAATTGTTCTTTGAAAGGATGAAATGAATAATAGAAAAGATAAACAAAGAATGTCAAATCTGCAGAGGCAGAGGAGAATGGTGACATTCAGTGAGAGGGTAGAGGAATCAATTAAGAAGCATGTGAGGGAGCAGCTGGGTAGCTCAGTGGATTGAGAGCCAGGCCTAGAGACAGGAGGTCCTAGGTTCAAATCTGACCCCAGACACTTCCTAGCTATGTGATCCTGGGCAAGTCACTTGACCCCCATGGCCTACCCTTACCACTCTTCTGCCTTGGAGCCAATACACAGTATTGACTCCAAGACAGAAGGTGAAGGTTTTAAAAAAAAAAGAAGCATGTGAAACACCATCTCTGTGCCAATCACTGAGGGTAGAAGGATGGAAGGGAGCCAGCCCCTGCCCTAAAGGAGGTTACAGTCTAATGGAGGAGACACCATTTCCCTCCATTCAGTAGAGAGAAAAAGTAAAACAGGCAAAAGGCAAATTTGGTGGAGAAGTACTTCCCTCTTGGGGAGGACCAAGAAAGGCCTCCTGTAGAAGGCAAGGCTCTTGAAGGAAACCTGGGATTCTAAGTGAAAGAGATGAAGAGGGAATAGATTGCAGGCTGGCGCAAAGACAAGGAGATGGGAGTAGCAGAGAAATCACAATGAGGCCAATCTGGCTGGATCATAGAAAATGTGGAAGGTAGCAATGTATAATAATACTGAGGATGGGGGCAGAGGCCAGGTGGTAAAGAGCTTTAAATGCCAGAGTTTATAGTTTGCCCTACAGGTAATGGAGTGCCACCAAGACTATGAATAAGTGGAGAGAGGGAAGACGAAGGAGCACTCTCCATTGGGAAGTATGAAGGAGCACTCTTCATTCGGAAGTATGGAACAGGTTGGAAGTTTTCCCAACAGAGTGCTGGCTTGAACCTTTTGAGGAAGACCTTCTTGTTCTTCAAAGAACGATGAGGACATTCAGCAGGGCAGTTCGAGGGGGAAAGGATGTACTTGTACAAAAATATTGAAGATAAGATCTACAAGTCATGGGAGTTAGTGCCTCCCTGTGCCGTGGTACAAAGGTAGTTTCTGGCTGCACTCCAGAGGTGAGCAGAGTTCTGATTTCTTCTTGTTGTTTAGCTTCTTTGGAATGTATCCAGAGAGGCAGATTGCTATAGAGGACAGGATGCTGCAGAGGGAGGCAGAAAGCCTGGGTTCACATCCTGCCTTGGACACTGATCTGCTGTATGAGCCTGGATGAATCCCTTCCCCTTCTTGGAGATCACTAAAATGAGGAGGCTGCACTCAATGATGCTCAACATGAAGCGTATAGAAAGTGCTAGATAAATCGTCGTATTATGACTGCTGGAGACATACATACATACACACATATATATACACATATATGTTGTGTACCTAGTAAGTGCTTAATGCAAACTTTTTCTTTAATATCATCATCATCATCATCAAAAAGAATATTAACCTCACAGATGGGGGGAAGACCTACTTCTACAAAGATATTTCTAGCAGCTCTTTGTGTGGTGGCAAAAAACTGGAAACTGAAGGGCTGTCCATCAATTGGGGAATGCCTAAAAAAGTTGTGGTATATGGTTGTAATGGGATGCTATTGGGCTGTAAGAAATGACAAACGAGAGGGTCGCCAAAAAGCCTGGAAAGCCTTCCAAGAAGTGACACAAAGTGAGCAGAACCAGGAGAACGTTGTATATGGTAACACCAATATTATATGATGATCAACTGTGAATAACTGAGGCAAGGATCCAGGACAAGTCCAAAGATCCAGGACAAGCTCATGATGAAAAAGGCTCTCCACTGCCATAGAAAGACAGACTGAATGCAGAATGAAGCAGACCATTCTTCACTTTATTTCCTCCATTAATTTTTCTCTAGTGTAAGCACACAACATGATAAACATGGAAATACATATTATAGAATAACATATGTGCAACATTTATCATATTACCTGCTCTCTTAGGGAGTGGAGAGAGATGGGGAGGAGGGAGAGAAAATGGATCAGAAAATGCTGGAAGACAATTATTAAAAATTGTATCAACATGTAAAAATTGTTTTGATGAAAAATAGAATGTTAGCCAATAGCTTTCCCAGCTCCTTATAACTCTTAAAGGACTACATCAATATGAACTGGCAATATTTTATTATCTTTCACGTATATTGCTTATAGGTATACCAAAGACAATCCACTAACTATGGAAAGACCCACTGCATGAGCCTCCAGAGACCTACACAGCATCTTGGAAGGTTTCAGGAATGGCCCGGAGAAGGATCAATCAAGAGAAGAAGATGTAGGCAGTTCACAATCTGTGTCCAAGGATGGAGCATCTTCTTCCAGGAGCCCTCTAATACCTCAAAATATCACTATGAGACCTTCCGAACAATTTCCCTTTAAGTTCTTTGAGGGCAAGACTTATCTCCTACTTGGCTAGATTTGATCCACACTTACTACAAGATGAGCAGAACTGCATAGTGAGTGCTTAGCAAACATTTTGAAAGTTGGAACGAGGTTTCTTAGTCATGCAACACCATGCACCGAAAGTACCTCTTTATCCAATGGAGGCATACTCGTCAGAAATCTGGATTCAATTGGCTAATGACCCTCCTTGTCATCACTTATTTCCCATGCTTCTTTTGGGTACATTCTGCTTAGGACAGTCCTTGGCTTCTGTTGCTGTTCCCATGACTTCTCTAGCTGCTGTACTTCATCAATGTCATTTTAACTCTTTCCAGCCTCGTGAACAGAGGAAAGGCTAGAGACAGATGTTGGCCATAGATCTATCGGCAGTAGGCAGGCCTTAGGAGGAGCACAAAGGGAGGGAAGGGAGCATCTCCAGGGCCTGCTGCTCCTGCGTCAAGGTTGTGTCAGAGGCTTTCTTGTATTTTCCCCACTTGTTAGACTAGACTCTGGTTATTGAACCCAAATGTTTAGCTCTGGAGTTAAAGGACAGTACTCAGGAGAGAGACTGTCAGATTCTCCTAGATAAGATGCAAGAAATTTGAGGGAGAAGCCAAACCACATAGGAAAAGCTTTTAGAAGATAGAAGTCTCCCCAGTGGAGCACCATAACAATGAAAAATATTTATGAATTTGACTAAAAGTATGTCACTGTCATAGAATACTATTGTGCTGTAAGAAGTGATGGTTATGAAGAATTAGGAAAGGCATCGAAGACTTGTATCATCTGATTCAGAGCTGAATAAGCAGACCCAGGAAAACTACATACAAAAACAAAATTGAGAAGAATTATAACAACGGCAACCATAACAAAGCAAATTAAATTTCCTATAATCAAAATTGGCCCTAAAGAAAAGAAGGGGAGAAACTTTTGAGCCAAATTCATAATCAGTCCTTCAGCAACAGACCTATTTACCATCATGAGTCCTAACTTCCAAGCTTGATATGACCTGCTGGGACGTGGCATTCTTTCGTGTCATCTCTAAGAACCTAGAATCACTTTCCACTGTGAGGAGGCACTAGTGGAGAATTCTCATGGAGGAAATACAATTTATTTCATTAAATACATCAGAACGTTTTCTCATCAAAAGAGAATCGCCCAACCAGAGAATCTGAGAGGAACTTCGGGCAGACTTATCTCCACCATATCTGAATTTGGATCTCTCCTTGACTGTAATTTATAAGGTCATTTTGATCTTGCTCTAGCGAGGGGAAAACCCAGCATGTGAGGCAGTCCCCCAGCTTTTGAATCATCCTCATTGTGTTTTCCTTCCTTATAGAAAAACCAGTCACTTGGCATTTTCTTCCTCTTGTGCCTTGTTCTGCCTTCTGGGACTTTGCAGAATTAATATAGTTCTCTGAAATATCACAACCCTTCAGAAACTTGAAAATAATTCTCATACCTTCCTGCCTCCTAAAGACTCTTTCCTTCTGACTAAGTTCCCCAGTTGCTCACCCTCTTTTCCTGTGGCACGTTTTTGGGGCCCTTTGCCATTCTGGTTCCCCTCCTCTGGATGCTGAATAGCTTTGTCAATGTTCTTCCCACACCAGGGTGCCCCTAACAGAACCTGAAGTTTGGTCTGACCAAGGTAAGTGTGTAACTGCAGCAACTGGGAGGTCCAGGGGCCAAAATAGTGTTGAACAAAGTCTTCGAGGAAAGTGTGGATGAATAAAGGATCATGTCATACCCCTATTCAATAGCCTCCAGGAGCTTCCCATTAGACCCAAGATCAAACATAAAGTCTTTGCCATTTAAAGCCTTTCAGTGCCTGGTCTGTTGCAAACTTCCCAGCCTGCTTATATTTTGTTCCTTTGCACATTCTCTGTGATGTCCTTTCCTCATGCATCCATCTCCTGACTCCATTTCTTCTCAATGACTCTACCCTATGCCTATATTCACCCTCCTTATCTGTATCTCTGGTCTTCCTTGGATTCCTTCAAGATTCAACTCAAAGGCCATTCTCCTTAGGACTTTCTCCAACTCCCCTTGTGGCCGGTACCTTTTCCCTGCGATGTTTCCACATCTCCTTCATATACATCTTACAGGCCCCTGGCTCTCTTTGGGTGATCTCCTCCATTGTTATTGCAGTGTCTTAGCATCAAGGATCACATTTCTGTATTACTTTGACTCTTCTGATCTTGGTTCTGTGCCTGGAACAATGTAAGTATCGATAGAAGTCATTAATTGACTGATATGGCTCTCCTTAATCACTTGAGGCTAGTAGCGTAATCACTGGGCCAAAGGGTATGGGCAGTCCAACTCTGATGTCGAAATCTGGATTTCTCAGTCGTTTGCCTTTCTCTGGGCTTTAATCGTGTGGGGGAAATCTCCATGGCGATGTCAAACATGACTGCAGGAGATCTGCTTTTCAGATGATGTGGAGAAGAATGAGAATATGCTCCTTCTTCTCTCCTGGGTTTCAATCATGCTTGCATCTTCTTAAAACAAATCTTGCCATTAAAGATCTGTCCCAGGAATCAGTGAGGAAGGCCAACTTCCTGTTGGGATGTGCTAAAGTTGACCTCTTTCTCCTAATAAGCCAGAATGGCCTGCAACACATTAAAATTCAAATGGGTCTGTTAGTTAGCATCCGAGAAAGGGCATGTCTAGTGTTTGGTGAAGTTTGAGGGGGGACAAGGGAGGCGCAGAGACACTTATTTTCAGGATCCTCCAGACAAAGGACTGAGTCTCTGAATGCCATGAGCTATTCCTCATGGGACAGGGACCATCTTCTATTTTGGGGGTGATTACAAACAGGGGATGGAACTCGCCAGGCCCGAATCCATTGCTGAGCCTACGCGTGTGGATGCTTTCGCACAGACATTCCCAGAATATGTAACTCAAACAGTACAAGCACGTGTGGACAATATGTATGGCCATAAAGGCATTTCTGGGAATACTGTTTGAATTACAATAGAATTTTCAGCTGTGTATTTTTTCATATGAGTATCAGGCCTTTTATGAATTTTTAATTTGAAAAACAGCAATAACAGACTCTCTGGGATAAAAGGACAGCCTGGGGCTGCATTTTAAGAGAAAGAAACTTCTTGGTCTTGCAGCCAAAGCATTTAACATCTCATGGTAGCAGGCAAATAAGCATGTGCTGGTAGCTATGTTCCTCTTAAACCTAATTACTTAATCCAACTGTAGCATTCCCTCTGGGGCTGCTCCCCCAACAGGCACTGGCACTCCCTTGTTAGGTCCTTGGAGGGTGCCTTACGAGGAGTCTTCGGTATTCTATGGCAATGCTGGGGGAGCTGGGATTCTAAAGCAGTTGCTTATAAGCCCCTACCGGCGTGCTTCTTCATGATTATCAGCAAAACAATCACCTTCTAAAAAAGGGTATTTACTATAATAAGAATGGCTGCGACCCTTGATATAAAAAGATCCTCTAGCTGTGTGAACCTGGGCAAGTCACTTAACTCTGTTTGCTGAACTTTTTGGTCTTCTGCCTTAGAGTTATTACTAGGACAGAAAGTAAGGATTTAAAAAGATAAAAGGATCCTTATAAAATGGGAGCAGATACTCCCCTCCTCCTGATGAGGTCCTGAGGAAAATTGGGTTCAAACTTAGACAGCCCAAGAGCCTAAAGGATAAACTTACATCTTCTGGTTACTGGAAGTCCTCTCCTCCACTCTCCCTTTGTAGAGTCATCATGAAACATCTCTTAAGAATCCTGTGTGTGGATTGATGGGGATATGATTGGGGACATAGACTCTAAACGATCACCATAGTGCAAATATCAATATGGAAATAGGTCTTTATCCATGATACATGTAAAATCCAGTGGAATTGCATGTTGGCTGGGGGGAGGCTTTGGATGGGCGAGAAAGAGCATGAATCATGTAACTATGGCAAAATATTCTAAATTAATTAATTAAATAAAAAATTTCAAATAGCTATTAAAAAAAAAAAGAATACTGTTAGGTTCCAAAGGCTGGCGTCTCTGTACAATCGCGTCCTGCCTCTCCTAGGTGGCTTGGAGTTGTCTTCAGTGTGCCTCTTGCCTCCCAGATGTTGTTGACTTTGCCATCAGCCACTGTTGCCTGAGGTACCCACATGGATGGCATTTCCAGATCTTGGTCCTTTGGTTTTTACAAGGTTATCACCTATTTGTTGGTGGAGATTAACAGGCAGGAGAGAGAGACCCAGTCTCTTCCCTTCATCCCCTCTCTCAGTACTTCTCTCAGGAATTCTTCATCCTGGAGCTTCTCCATCCATCTCCTGTACTGCTTCTGGAAGGCATGATGCCATATGGCTTTGCTGTGTTATACCTAGAAGCAGGGGCATGTTCCATTCTTTCAGCAAGTCCCATGGCGTTTGCTGTGTTGGTAACATCTGTCTTTATCCAATGATCAAAGCACTTAATTGCTCCAAATTGTTGAAGGACTTATTCACTCCCAGCTTAGTGTTGGTGGATGGATTCCATCGAGACAGCCAATAGAATCTGTGATTCTATTCATTGTGATTTCAAGGCTATTTAACATTCCATAGGGGCCTCCTCTAAAAATAAGTCATGTTTCTAGAGAAATTTTACAGTTTGAGAATTCAAAAACTAAAACTTCATAGAATATTCTTCTGACAATAACTCTGTTATGAAGTGGGTCTGAAGAGCGTGAGCTCTCTTTCTTTACAGATGAAGAAACAACAGCTCAGAGAGGTTTGATGATTTGTCCAAAGACACAGAATAAGAATCAGGATCTAAACTTGACCTCGAACTCACTGCTTGCCTAACTTTAATCCCAGGACTCTCTCACTGCTAACAAGCTTTTAATCTTAAAAATAAACCTTGACTTTGTATATAGCTACTGGGCTGAGTTTTTGTTTACTAATGATCAAAAACTCCACCTTGAAGAGATATCAATGAACCCAATTCAGTGGAACGAATGTCAAGGTAGTCTTTATCCCCACAAAAGGAGAAGGAGCAGGAAGTCTCCTTGTCCCTGTGTCCTCTGCTCTTGGGCAAAGAGAGCATGAGTTCAGGTTTAGCGATGGAAGGCAGGTTCACACGGTAAAAGAAGCCCAAGGAAATTCCCATCCACGGCCCTCTGGTTTTGGGTCAAAATCTCTAATTTCAGTAAAAGTTTCTGGGTCATCCTTTTTAGGTGCTGAAAGTCAAAGATCTTTGTGCTCATGGAACCCCAGGTCCTGTTCCTCTCCCAGCCCACTTTTACATTACCTTCTAGAGATCACAAAAACTGAACTCTGTCCCTTATAGAGAGGCAGGCAAAGGGCAAAGAGATTTGGAGTGGAAATCGGCAGCCTTGGAGGCTCGAAGGAGAGAGCCGAGCCCATCATTAATCTGGCCTCTCAGACTCCAGGGTCCTCTTCTGAAAAATGGGCACAGTCTGATATCACTGATAGACCTCACTAGGTTGTCGGAACAAAAGTGATTCTGGTCAATGTGTAACTTTGTGTAGAGGTGAAGGGACTTAACTTGCCCATTAGAATGGAAAGAACCCCGGGAACCAGCCAGGACGACTCGAGCCATAAGCTAGCTGGGGAGGCCCTGGGAATTCTCTGGGCCACGGGGCCTGGTCCTGTTCTGGCTATTCTGGAAATGGATCCCTTCCAGTCCTGATGATTCTAAAATAAAAAGTAAGTAGATAACATTAATCTGGTGTCTCACTTATAATGTACAGAGGGACCTTGTCACCTCTTTGTGGGCAGGGGCTCGGATTCTCCCCTCCCTTTCTTTTCTTTACAGCTAAGTAAACTGAAGTAGAGCCTAAACGATTGGCCCACAGCTACTTAGTGGCAGAGGCTCGTCTAGGCTTTAGATTCCCAGAACCCAGCACTCTTTGTCTTTACCATTTTAATGGATGAGTGAAACAATCCTTCTTACTTAGGCAGCCTTCATAGTTTTTGATCCACACAATTAAGGCCTTCCACGGCTGCAGATGGCACCTTTCATAAGATGTAGATGTTTGCCAAAAGTTGGCGAGCCTGAAAACTTCATCCTCCTGTGGTCAGCCTGGTAATGGTGCTCCCACCTTAATGAGGAAGGCTGTTCCCTGCCCAGCACTGAGGGAAAGCATGGTCCAACCCCCAGATTGGAAGGAACTATCACCCCCAAACAGAGAAAGGCCTGAAGAACTGGGGTCACCTCCTGAGTAGACAAGGGATCTGAGGATGAGGAACGCCAAGGAGGCCCTTTACATCGACTCATGGGATGAGTTGTGCAATCATTTCCAAAATGTTAGAAAACAAAAAGGATGGAAATATCAGATGGGGTCCTATTTCTGGGCCTCCGAGTGACTGAAGCAGGCTGGTGACAGCGAGGAGGAGCAGGAGCAAAGGAGAAATCTGACTGCCATCTTCGTCACACTCCACCTCACTCCTCAGAGCAGCGGATCCAGGGGAAGGTCTTCTCTCCTTGGACCCCTCCGAGGGAGTGCAGGGTGCTGCTGATCCCCCTCCGGGGTCTCCTTGCTGCCTGTGCTGCTCTGTGGCTCCCCTTTGGCCCACCTCCCGCTGATTGACAGCCCCACTCATGTCACAGGGTATGGAGCGGGGATGGGAACGACTCTGAAGCCAAAGCTGGCATCTGGGGTGTGGCACCAAGCTGGCAAGGAGCACTGACGGGCGTATGTGCACCCTCGAAGAACTGGAGAGCTTTGCTGTGTACACTGTGATCTTGGCAGAACCTTGTTGGTGAGAACTTGGCTTGCAGTGATAAGGGGGAGATAAGACAGCCTGAATGAATCCTTCTCAACCTCAGAAACTCCCCGAGACCCCAGAACCTACCCCATCCCCCACTCCCAGCTTAAAAAAAAAAAAGAAAAGAAAAGGGAGATTCTAATCCTTAATGAACCTGAGGGACGGCCCAGGTCCAGGCAATGCTGGGAACCCAGTACAATAATTTCCTCTCTCTGAGCCTCCCTTTGTGTTTCTGCAGATTGACCCTAAATGACCACTCAGGTTCCTTTAGACAGGAAAATCTGTGGTGCTGGCATGATTTTGCTGGGCCCAGTGGTGCCATGCTATGGAGGACAAAGTCTTGGACTTAGAGTCCGAAAGTCCGGAGAGAGACTTCCCTTCTAAGCCGGCCCCTGCCACTGGGTGTGCTGCCCAGGTGGTCACCTGCAGCCTGGGAGATCCCCTGCTCTGTGGCTCCTTTTCCACTCTCAGAAAGGCAGTGAAGCCCAGGAAGAAAGATGGACTTTCTTCCCTTTGGGTTAGCATCTCCCCTGGAGAATCAAGCTAAGGCATAAACAATGGCTCCCGAATGACGGTGCTCCTCTAGGGGTGTTTGAAGCTAAAATGGGGGTCGAGGCCTTAAACTAAAGGAAAGAGATTTTAGCTCCTGAAATTTCAGCTTCATCCTGCATAGGGGAGAGGTGGGCTGAGGGGGCAGAGAATAGAAGGGGCTGCACCCATGCGAATATAGCGCATGTCTTCTCCCAAGACATTATACATCCAGGTCAGGAACCCAACACGCTGGCTTAGAGGGATCCAATGCAAACTCTTAGGGAGGAAAAACAACTTTTTATGTTCACATTTGAACCTTCTGCCAAAGTCCCATGTGGGAGAAGACCTGGGGGTCTTAGTGGCACCACCAGAAGAGAGAAAGCTCTTGCAAACTGATAAGGCTTCCAGCCTATACTTGCCTGCCTGCTATCCAAGGACCAGCCTAGCCAAGATCAATCATTCAATCAACAAATGTTTATCAAATATTTACTCTGGGCCAGGCACAGTGCTAAGTGTTATAGATGCAAAGAAAAAGAGAAATCACGCCCCAAGGCATGTATATTTGACTGGAGGAAGCAGAATGTGCAGAGACAAGAACGAAGGAGATACACAGCAAGCAGGTACAAGATTGCCTTGGAAGGGAAGACGTTACCAGTTGTGAGGCACCATCGAAGGCCCTGCAGGCAGCAGGTGGAATTGGACCCTGGACTGAAGGAGATCAGGGATTGGAAATGTGAAACATATAAAGGGCAGAAGCAAAGAGGAAACCCCTTCTAGGCATGGGAAGGAGCCAGTGCCAAGGTGGGAAGGGAAGAGGGGCTCTACAGGACCACTAATGAGATTTTGGTTGTGGTGGCCTCTAACGTGACCTGCAGGTCTGGGGATTCCATTTATGTTCCTGGAGGGAGAAGAGCGAGGAAGAAGGAAAAGAGCTGCTTTGCTTGAGCATCCTGATGATTTTGCTGATGTCCCAACGGGGCCAATCTGAAGGGACTCCGAAGAGGCGCAGGGGAGCGACTTACTGGACAAGCATCTTTGTCAAATGGAACTGTTGGGACTCTTTGGACTGATGTGCCCACTTGCAAACAGAATCCTGTTTAATGGGATCATGCGGATTTTCCCTCCCCACATAATGAATGGAGTTTGCTTTTTAACGTTGAGCCGTGCAAATATTCACAAAAGCTTATTTGTCTTTTGTGGAAAATCTACCTAGATCAGAACCTGACCGAAAGGAAACCAAGACAGGTCTGTCATTCCCTGCTGTCTGCCCCCCGCCCCCCGCCAGTGTAGAGACTGTAAAAGTATACTTCTCCACTATACCAAAACTTCCTGCCTCTGTCTTTACAAGTAATTAAAGTAGCTAGAGGCAGCAGAGAGTCCTACCCATTACAAATGGAAACAGATCTCACCTTAGAACCAGAACCACCCAATGGGAAAAACCTGGAGTTTAAGGGCTGGAAAATTGGATTCCAATGCAGACTCTAGTACTTATGAACAGTGTGCCCTTGGTCAGGTCACTTGCCCTTTCCTGACCTTACAGTCCTCATCTCTGTGAAATGAATATTTCAGTGTGATGACCTCTTTCATACCTCTCAGCTCTAAATGGGATCTTCTGAACAAAGAAACTTGGGACAAGAAAACACCCGTGCCCTCTTCCTGCAGCTCACAGCTTGGACAGGGTTTACTCTTCCTATCTCTGGGGCAGAATGTAAAGATGTAGATGTTCCTGGGCCAGTGATCTCCTCTTTAAGGGTCTGACTCAAACCAAGTCCAGACTGCATCAGGCCACTGTTTCTCGAAGAAAGCAATCCCACCCTAATGGGTCAATCATTGGGCTCCGTACATGAGTGCCAGTTTACTCACGATCTTGGCTCTGTGCCAAGAAAATCCCCACAACTATTGGTTCTTCGTTCTTCCTTATTAATAAGCAACAGAGTCCAAGTGTATGGAAGTGGTCATGCTAAGAGTTGGATCTCCTGGGAAGTGTGGATGTGTGTGTGCTTGACTCAAGATGAAGTTGAAGAATCGGGCCCAGGAGAAGCAGAGGCTCAAGGAAACCCATTGGCAATATCGCTCGATGTCCTGATTGATTGTATCCAGTGTTCTTCTGCTCCTCCACACTGCCAACCTGCTCAAAGGTTAAGGACGACTTGGCCTTTGCCCATTTTTCAACTTAAAACAACAACAACAACAAAGAACTCAAACGGCATTCATTTTTAATGGTGATTATTGAATGTCCCCAATACAGGAACAGTTCACTGATTGGAGGCAGGGTTCCTTGGGAGAAGAAGTGGTCAAGAGCTCTGTACTTGGTTTAATGATATATCAGACATTAGAACTGATAGCAAAATCACATAGGCAAAGGGTTTTCTAAAAAGGAGAATTCAGTGTACCTGGGAGCATTTTCTATCTCAGAGAAAATGAGATGTTGCTCATAGTTTGAGGTATTAATTATTAGTATAATGTTATTTTTGTTATAAGAATTCTTAGAGCTAACTTAGAGCTAGACGCCTACCAGGGGCAGGTGCCCTCCCCAACCCTTTCTAAATTACTTTTCACTGATTTTATATGTATCTATATGTATCTGTGTGTGTGTGTGTGTGTGTGTGTGTGTGTGTGTACACATATCTCAGAGGTAGTTGCATGGCATAGAGTATTGAATCTAACTTCACACGGTTGCCATGAGGACAATAGAAGGTAATATATGATAAGTACTTAGCAAACCTTAGCTTTCAAAGTGCCATTATCTTCATTATTATTATATTTGGAGATCAGAAAGTCAGGAGCAGAGTCAAAAGAAGAATGAAAGATTGTTAGCCTAGACCTTTCCTCAAAATGGAGACTTCAGAAGGAGCTCACCAATGGAAGAAAGAGGATAGACCTCATGGGAGGATTTTTCCAGAGTGAGGAAGTCTATGGGACAATTGGATGTTCCAGAGCAAAGAGATCCCAGGTGTTAAGGGAAGTTCCAGGATGAGATACCAGCAGAAACTTGCTTTTGAAATTAAAAAATTCAGGAGCAGAACTGGAAGGGGGAAATATAAAGGAATGAGATATTTATTGAAATTTCTTTACTATAACAAAAAGTTCCACTTAAAACAATACAACAATATGATACCTTTCTCTCTGTCTTTGATTTCCTTAGGGCATACATCGATTTAAAAACTCTTGGAGAAGGGTAGAGAGAGGTCTCTTCCCACTAAAGAGTCTAACTCTGGATTCAAACTTACTCGGTTTAATCCTAAGGGATTTTAAATTCTAAAGAAATTAACAATAGATTTCCAACAAAACTCAGCAGCAGGAGTTAGAAAGAGAAACTCCATTTAAAATCGCTCTAGAATAATATAAAATATTTTGTAATCTATCTGCCAGGACAAACGCAGGAATTATATGAACACAACTATAAAACACTTTTCACACCACTAAAACTAGATCTAAATAATTGGAAAAAAAATTAATTGTTCATGGGTAGGACGAGCTAACATAATAAAAATGACCATCCTACCCAAATTAATTTACTTATTCAGTGCCATACCTATCAAACAACCAAGAAAATTTTTTATAGAATTAGAAAAAATTATGACAAAGTTCATCTGGAAGAACAAAAGATCAAGAATATTAAGGGAAATAATGAAAAAACATGTGAAGGAAGATGGCCTAGCAATACCAGATCTTAAACTTTACTATTAAGCAATGATCATTCAAACAATATGATATTGGTAAGAGACAGAAGAGAGGATCAATGGAATAGACTTGAGGTAAATGAGCCCAGCAAGTTAGTGTACAATAAACCCAAAGATCCCAGCTTTTGGGACAAGAATTCACTCTTTGACAAAAATTGCTGGGAAAGCTGGAAAACAGTAGGGGAGAAATCAGGTCTAGATCAACATCTCACACCCTACACCAAGATAAATTTAGAATGAGTATAGACAAATATAAAGAAGGAAATTATAAGTAAATTAGATGAACACAGAATAGCATACCTATTGTATCTATGGGAAAGGAAAGAATTTAAGACCAAGGAAGAGATGAAGAATATTACAAAATGTAAAATGAATAATTTTGATTACATTAAATTAAAAAGGTTTTGTACAAACAAAACCGATGCAACCAAAATTAGAAGGGAAGCAACAAATTGGGAAAAAAATCTTTATAACAAAAACCTCTGACGAAGGTCAAATTTCTCAAATTTATAATGACCTAAATCAATTGTACAAAAACATCAAGCCATTCCCCAATTGATAAATGGGTAAAGGATATGAATAGGTAGTTTTCAGATAAAGAAATCAAAACTATCAATAAGCACATGAAAAAGGGTTCTAAATCTCCCATAATTAGAGAAATGCAAATCAAAACAACTCTGAGGTATGTAAGAGGGGAAAACTAGATATTTAAGGTATCGATTAACTCCATTTCAAAATAAAATAGACCCAAGTCAGGATGACTTTTATGGTTGTTTATTTACAATTAGGAAGGTTGAAGGTAGGGAAATTGACAGAGAGAAACCCAGGTAAGAATTTAGAGGCCCCAGCAGAGGGGCGCAGAGGATAATTAAACAAGGCTTCTAGCCACAAGGCCTCCTCCAATAAGAGAGGCCTTCCTGAGGGTAGAGCCTCCAGAAATGCCAAGGGAAGAGGAGGAGAGTCAGCCTAACTTACCCACGTGACAATTCAAAGGGAAGCAGTCAGAGGTCCCACCAGAGATCCTTCTACACCAAGTTCAAAATGCCAACTCCCTCCACAGGAAGTTACCATCATATTTAAAAGATAGCAACTTTTGTCACTTCCTGCATCCACTTCCAATTTCAAGTGGAGAAATGGTAGCCTTGATACTGTTTTGGATTGCCCAAAGGGCAGTACCTTGTTTCTGATTTTTTTATTCCTGGTGGCTAAGTCTACACAAATGAATGAGGGTTAGCTAATTCCATTCACACAGGTACCATCTCACACCTAGCAGATTGGCCAATATGACAGCAAAGTAAAATGATAAATGTTGAAGGGAATGTGGCAAAATTGAGACACCAATGTATTGCTGGTGGAGTTGTGAATTGATCCAACCATTCTGGAAGGCAATTTGGAACTATGCCCAAAGGGCTATAAAAGACTACCTGCCCTTTGATCCAGCCATACCCCTGCTGGGTTTGTCCCCCAAAGAGTTAATAGGGAAAAATACTTGTACAAAAATATTCATAGCAGAGCTCTTTGTGATGGCAAAAAAACTGGAAAATGAGGGGGTGTCCAATGATTGGGGAATGGCTGAACAAATTATGATATCTGTTGATGATGGAATACTATTGTGATGAAAGGAATGATGATCTGGAGGAATTCCATGTGAACTGGAAAGATCTGGAGGAAGTGATACAGAGGGAAAGGAGCAGAAGCAGAAGAACATTGTACACAGAGACAGATACACTGTGGTGCAATCGAATATAATGAATTTTTCTTCTAGCAGCAATGCAATGATCCAGGACAATCCTGAGGGACTTATCAGAAAGAAAACTATACACATCCAGAGAAAGAACTGTGGGAGTAGAAATGCAGAAAAAAAACATGATTGATTACATGGTTCAATGAGGATATGATTGGGGATGTTGACTTTAAATGATCACTCTATTGTATTCCATTATTCCATATTGATAATATGGAAATAGCTTTTGATAAATGATACATGTAAAACCCAGTGGAATTGCTCCTTGGCTCCAGGAAGGGGGGAGGGAAGAATATGAATCATGTAACCATGGAAAAATATTCTTAAATAAATAAATAAATAAAATGAATTAACAAATGAAAAAAATAAACATTTATTTTATGAAAGAAATTGCTCTAAGTCCTTGGGACACGTATTTTTAAGAGTCCCTGCCCTCAAAGACCCTTACATCCTCAAGGAATTTATATTCCAGTAATGGATAGTTAAAATATAGTAACATCAATATGTTATTAATGTGAATTAATTAATTAATATTAGTATATTAAGGAAGGGAATGGTGGACAGGACATAATGTTTTGGATTGAGAAATTACATGAAGGGTGGAATCATGGAGGGCAGTTGATGGAGATATCTTTTCAGGAATATATCATTTGTTTACGGTTCCCAGAGCCAGAGATAGAAATGAGATTAGAGGTGTAGGATGCATGGGCAGTGGGATGATTTGAAGATAGCTGAACAGCAAACACTGTGATGGTTCTGGTTAGGACCAGTTGTAGTGAACTCTCATAAATCTGGAGTGCAGTGTGCCAGTGGGTTTAGGAAAAAAAAAAGAGGCATGACAAGGAGGCATGACAAGAAGCTATCACTTACTGATGGGACAACAGCATCCAGGAGCTCTTAGCCTCAGCCTTTCAAACTCACGATATTGTCACTGAGGCTACAGATACCAGTCTTTGGAGAATCATTTGGTTGTCTATGTTGAGGAGATGAAAGACCAAGCAGAAAGACCAATATTGGGGGCCCAATCTTAGACTTGTCAAGATTTGTATATTTGCTTACTGCCATATATAGACGATGGTCATTTCTGTGGCTAGGAGAATAGCATAGTTCCTTCCTCTACTTCATGGGAGTCTGAGGAAGAATGAGAAGAATCCTAGAGCTTTGGATAGATGGAAAGAGAGAGGAGTGATGGTTATTTCTCCTTTATTGAGCCTTCTAAGTGCATGGCTTCTCCTGCTCTTTGCAAGTCAACTTACCCCCTATCAACTGGTTACTATTACAGGGACCATAGGATCACCCCAAAACCTTTGGTTGTGTGTGCTTTTCACTAAGAGGCAATGGGACATGTATCATTAGAAGTGGCCTAATTGCAGTGCCACCAGAAAAGGGCTAATGCATAAAACTAATATTCTCATATGTTTCACCTCCCAGTGAGATCTCTGACTCAAAGCATCCAGACTGCAAAGCAAGTTATTTATTTCTCAAGCCAAATTCAAAATTATTTTTCAGACCATTTGGACCAGTCCACAGCCCCACCAACAGTGTATTCCCAAGGGGGTCTTGTTGTGGCCCTCCAACATGGGCTTTTTTCCATTTTTTGCCACTTTTGTTAGACTTTCAGGTCTGAGGCGAAATAATTTCCATTTCTCTTATTATTACTGATTTGGCACAGCTTTTCACATGATTTTTAATCATTTACAGGAATAAAACTCTTCATTTCCTGTGACCTTGTCTCTATTATGAAATATTGAATACTATGGAAATTTTTCCTAAGTTTCCCCTCTCCAACAGTTAGTGCCTCTCTCTTAAACTGCCTTGTATTTGTATTTCTTTTACAATTATGCTCTTGATAGTTTTACAGGTACTTGGCGGGTGCCTTCCTCAGGAGAATGTAAGCCCCCTGATGGAAGGGATCATTTCATCCTTTGTAACCCTTAAAACATGTGTGATGTTCTCTTAGTCTGAATTCCTCTGGACTCCTCCATCATGGCCTGCAAGATCACTAGAACCTTAGTGCTCACATCTTGTCCCTAGCCTCTACTCCTGGGGTCCTTCATGCCCTCCCCTGATTGGAAGGCAGAGACCTCTCCTGCTTAAAGCTCCATTTAAGGAGGGAACCCAGGCCAGATCTCCCTTCATTTCCCATCTGGTTGTACTCTTCTGAATTTCTCCATCATATCCCTGGTGCCAGGTACTTCCTTTCGCTCCCTCCCTGCATCACCCTTTTCTGCTTCCTTTTGTGTGATTATCCTCCTCCATGAGATTGTATGCTTCTTGAAGAGAGGGTCTGTGTTTTAATAGCACAGTGCCTGGCATGTAGAAATAGTAATAATAACTAACATTTATATAGCCCCTACTATGTGCCAGACACACCTTTGCACATATTATCTCATGTGGTCCTCACAATAATACTGAGAGGAATATGCTAATATTATCCCCATTTTATTACAGATGAGGAAACTGAGGCAAATAGAAAGTGATTTGCCCAGAGTCAAGGTGAGTAGGTACCTGTGACCAGATCTGAACTTAGGGTCTACCTGACTCCAGGCTTTGTCCTCTATCCTCTTTTCTACTTAGCTGCCCCTTAGACAAGTTCCTTGACCTGTATTTGCCTCAGTTTCTTTGACTACAAAATGGGGTAAGTAATAGCTCCTACCTTGTAGGGTTGTTGTGAGGACATAATGAGATAAATAATTATAAAGTACTTGGCACATGGCCTAGCACACAGTAGGTGTTTAATAAGTACTATTATTATTATTTTGAACTTTAAAGTACTGTAGAAGACTAAGCTGTATTTATGATAATTATTATCCCACAGCTGGCTTCCAATCCATTGTTTTCTCTGTTCCATACTACATCCACAAGTTCTCATCAGCAAAGTTCTTGGCACTGTCAAATGGGTCAATGCCAAAAACTGAACTAAAGAAGAGGCCTGACCATCTGCCCTGCTGCTGCGCCTGGAGGGCCCTGGGACCTCTCCCTTTGACTGGCAGCTCTAGCTTTCCCTGGGGCACCATCTCCCCCAGTAGAATGGGAGCTCCTTGGGACTGGGGACTGTCTCCCTCCTCTGCTTGCACTCTCTGGGCTTAGCACTGTGCTTTGCACATAGAAGTATCAAAGAAATGGTTTTGTTTGATATAACAAATGGTATGGATGAAAAGTTGAATACACATGACATTTCTGCATCCCCTGGCCCTTGTTCAAAAGTTCAAATTAGGCTCAACAACAAGGACTAGCTGACCTCTCAGATCCTTTCCAGAAGTGAATCCTATTAAGTTTAGTAGAGACAGATGTTTATGCAAAGCAATGAAGAGCCTTCGAATAACTCAATGTGATCAGCAGTGGATGCAGAATTGTTTGCTTGTAAGGGGACAGGAAGCTCGATGAGTTCTCTGTCACTCCAGACATTTAAACTGAAGTCTACTTGCCATCTTTTGGAATGTTCTAGAAGGAATCCCCACATTACTGGTAAGTCTGACCAGAAGCAATCTCAGTTCATTCCCTTGGGACCCTGATATTCTCTTTCCCTGAGAAATTGAGCAAGTTTGCTGCCTTTCCCCCCACCCCCAACTAATAAAACTGGAATTCCCTAGACTTTGGTGTTGCTACCACAGACAGAACTTTCCAGACTCCTCCACCTCTACCCCAATAGCTCTAGCATCCTAGAAGATGTCTCTGCTTCCTTCTCTGATCAGGGAGAACCTTCACAGGATAAAGTGCCTCAATCAGCCATGCTCACTCTTCTCTCATTTCTGATTACTCTTTGGGCCTTTCCATCTTGACGTGTTCAGGTTCCATACAATCCCCTTTACAATAGTAACCAAAAGAATTTAAAAGAATCAAAATTGCTTTAAATTCTGAAGTAAAAAAAGGTACCTACAAGACAATGATGAGACTTGCTATAATCTATCTATCTATCTATCTGTCTACTATCCATCCATCTATCATCTATCTATCTATCTATCTATCTATCTGTCTGTCTGTCTGTCTGTCTGTCTATCTATCTATCCATCTGTCTGTCTACTATCCATCCATCTATCATCTATCTATCTATCTATATATCTATCTATCTATCTATCTGTCTGTCTGTCTGTCTGTCTGTCTATCTATCTATCTATCTATCTATCTATCCATCTGTCTGTCTACTATCCATCCATCTATCATCTATCTATCTATCTATCTATCTATCTATCTATCTATCCATCTGTCTGTCTACTATCCATCCATCTATCTATCTATCTATCTATCTATCTGTCTGTCTATCTATCTATCTATCTATCTATCTATCTATCTGTCTGTCTGTCTGTCTATCTATCTTTCTCTCTGTCTATCTTGTCTGTCTGTCATAACAAGAGAAGGTAGAGTGAAAAATGTCTGGAGAAATGCAGACAGAATATCAGAATAATAAGGATTGTAAACATTCCAGAAGATGGGATTAAATGGATTCCTGACATACACAATTAAATGAAGAAAGTAAGAGGGAAGGAGTTTAAGTAGTTAAAAGCACCTAAAGAATCCATAACAGGCAGGTTAGGATGCTGGGAACAAGGTCTCTGGAGGTCATGACCATGAAACTAAGCGTGGAGGATTTGAACATGGCCCCAGACCCCATCATCTCATACAATCCAACAGCCATCTCTTAAGGACCTGCTCTGTATGAGATGCTGGGCTAGGTGCTAGAGATAGAAAGACTCACCTGTCCACCAAGATCTTTCACTTGAGGAAATACAATCCATAAAGTGTACAGAGAAGTATGTCCATCAGAATTGGTGGAGGAAGGGAGCACTAATAAGGGGCATCAGGAAGGCTTCCCAAAGGAGCTGGCACAAGGAGGTTGGAACTTTTTAGATGCCCAGGTGAGAAGAGAGCACATTGCAGGTGCAGGGGTCAACCTATAAATGCACTAGAAGGCAAAGTTGGAATGATGGAATCACAAAATATGGAGGCAGCTTTCTAGTTTGCATGGAATACTGACTATATGAAGTGTAGTGATGCACCATAAGCCTGTAAGTGAGAGCCAAATGGTAAAGGACTTTAAATCAATCCCATCTGTGCCAAGTGCCAGGGATACAAATGTAAAAGGCAGTTCCTCTACCCAAAGAACATACATCCCAATGAAGAGCAGAGAGATAAGGGCGTGGTGGCCAAGGAGGAGCATTTTGCTGAGGAAATGGTAGAAATGGAGTGGAGCTCTAGGACTGTGGATTGACAATAGTAAAGCTTCCAGTAGCAATGGCAGGACTGATTTGATTTTGCTTACTTAAACAGGGCTGGGAAAAGGGGGCACTGTGGCAAGGCAGATGATCTGAAAATAGGGAATAAAGTCAAGAATATGTGAGCTAGCCTGCCTAGATTTAATGGGCCACAGGAGGTACTTATTAACCAATATGGTAGAAAGGGTTAACAGCCCACCAAGTCCAGGTGTCAAGATGGAGGAGTGTGTGTGTGTGAGCGTGTGCGTGTGCGTGCGTGTGTGTGTGTGTGTGTGTGTGTGTGTGTGTGTGTGTGTGTGTGTGTGTGTAGAATGCTATTGTCAAACTGAAAAGATTTTATATCTTAGAGGGCATAAGTAGCCAATGTTAGTTTTGTATCTTAGGGAAATTTCGCTGCTAGCTTTGGTGAGGATAGCTTGGCGAAGAGAGGAATTGGAGACCAGGAGTCCAATTAGAAAGCTGCTACAGTGGTCTAAGCCAGAGATTATGATGGCCTGTACTAGTGTGGTTGGTGTAGAGAATAACTGATGATAAAAACAGGAATAAATAATCACTATCTGAATGGCAGGCAATGAAGATGAGAGGGAGAAATCAGTTCAGGAATAATTGAATTTGAAAAGGGGTAGGAAGCCATGTTCGTGCCAGCGTGTGATTTGGATGACAAATGATGACAAGACAACCTTAGAATTATCAGTGTCCCAGAAAATAGTGAAGAAGAATCTGATCCCTGCACTTGAGGAAATTATACAAGAAAACTTCCCAGAACTGTCAGGAATAAATAACACTGCACAGAGAAAGAATTTACCAAACCTCAACAAGGAGTAACTCAAAATTCAGTTCATCGCTTCATCATCTAACATCAAAACTTCAATAGCAGAGGGGGGAAAGCCACAGGAAGGAAAGAAGACAAGTATAACAAAATCCATTAAGGTTGCGCAAGATGTTACAACAAAAAGCAGAATTGACTCGAGATGTTGGAAGATGACATATTTTTAAAATTTTAAAACATGGGCATCAATCCCAGAATCAGTTTCCCAGCAAATCTGATAATTTTTTGCAAACAAAAGATGGACACTTAAAAGCTAAGGAGACCTCAAAGAATTTATGGAAAATGGGGAGGGGGGGGAAGAAACCTTCAAAACTGAGTTGGTGAATTGGCTGGGGGTGGGATGGAGTAGGAAGAACAATAATATTTTTGAGTTGTAAATAATCAGCTGTTATCTTGTTAGTCTCCATACTCCCAAGGATGGATTTGTGGGACTATTTGTGTGGTAACACTCTTCTCCAGTGAAGATTGCCATTCATCCTTTTCTTTAATCTCTATCTTCTGGGTGGTACAGTGGATAGATTGATGGGTCAGGGGTCAGGAAAACTAGAGTTCAAATCTAGCCTCAGACACTATCTAGCTGTGTGGTATTGAGGAAGTCACTTTCCATCTGCCTGCCTCAGTTTCCTCAATTATATATTTAGAATAATAATACTACAACCTACCCTCCAAGGCTGTTGTGAGAATTAAATGATATATTTGTAAAGTCTTCATTTAGCTCAATTCCCGGCACATAGTAGGAGTTTAATAAATGCATTTTTTTCTTTCTTCTTGTTATTTAATTCTATAAAGTATTCATCGGGATTCTGCCTGTTGTGTTGGAAGCAGTCCATTGGGGCTTTTAATTTCTTGTGGATGTCAGGGCTTCCCTCACTCTGCCCACCTGATATTCCTTTGTAGACACACATATCCCAGGATTGCCATAACAGGAACAAACAGCAGCCCCAGCAGCTAACATTTATAGAGCATATACTATGTGCCAGGCACTGTACTAAGTATTTTATAACTAGTATCTATATTATCTTCACATCAGGGAAACTGAGGGAGATAAAAGTGACCTGCCCTGATTCACACACAGCTAAGTATGTCAAATAGGATTTGAACTCAGGTCTTCTTGCATCCAGGCTCAGAGCCGTGTGTACTCTGGCACCACCTACATGCACCTATTGAGTTAACCCATTGAGCAAGTTTCTATTCTGATATTTTGACCCTCATCACTGTACGGTCAAAAATTCCCAACAATCCCCAACAAATAGCAATAATCAGATTCTTTGTCTTTCTTTTCTTTCCTCTTAGTCCATACCTCCATTAAATATGCCAAGTGGGAACTATTAAAATTGAACATAATATCTTCTCTTTTTTCTTTTGTTTCTCTTAATTTGAAGTGAATTTTAACCTTTGCATTAATAACTCAGTGCCTGACTTCACACAGATGGCTGATCTTGAAATTACTGCCCCTTGGGTAACTAGTCATTTCCTGCTCGTTAAGATACACTCAGCATCAAAATCATAGAAAGTCACAGGCTCTAAGGGCTGGTAATGACCTCTGAGGCCATCCTGGACCTAAACAGGAATCCTGCCTCCAATCCACATAGTGAGTAGTCACCCTGCTTTTTCATGCCCACTTTCAGGGAGTGAGAGACCAGGACTCATTAGCCCAGTCCTTCTTGAGACAGCTTTCATTGCTGGAAGAAGTTTATCCCAATCTCAAGCTTAAATTGATTTCTTTACAACTTACTCCATTGCCTTCAGGCTCAGCCCTCTAAGGCCAAGCAAAACAAGCTTGATTGCCTTTCCAAATAATAACTCTCTTTTTCCCCTTCAACAAACTTGAATTTTTTGTCATTTTATGGTGATTAATTCCCACACTTTGCAATTCTTTTTTTGAGAGCATTCATGATATACTGGGCTGGGATCACAAAGTATTTGACAATCCTTTAGTCTTACATTAGTAAACTACAAGCCATATTAAAAAAACAAACAAAAAAAACCCATCATTCTTCTTCCTCATGTTTGCCTTCGCAATAGAGTTATGATTTGGAGGAGTTTACGTTCTTCCAAAAGAGAACAAAACAAAAGACATTATTGATAAAACAACGCTCTATAATGAATACTCTAGTTCTAAGATGACCTCTAGGACATTGATTACTACCAAGGTACCAACTTTCCTGGGATCAAAACATCTCAGAATCAGAAAGGACTTCAGAATATCTAGAAAGAATCTGATTAGACCATCCAGTATACGTTTGCCTCCACTTTCTCCTTTAAGACCTTCCATTCTGCTATTGTTAGCAAGAGCTTTTTTCCCCTTGGGATCAATTGATCATTTGCCCCAGTGTCTATTGTTCTAATCTCCTTACTTTCATAATGAGGATAGCAAGGCCTTGAGGTGTGAAAAAGGCTTTTCATAATCATGTATGTAGTGTGTGATAGAGTCAGTATTGCTTGCTTTACAGATGCCTTGTTTCAGGTAAAGGCATAGAGAAAGAGTGATCTCCCTGCAACATATAACCAATCAGGAATTATAAAACAACCACAATAAAGAAATTTGTAAAAGAAACGTGTGACCGAAGCAAGACTAAGGGATACAAATCTAGTCAGAGTAAAGGGTAAGTATTGGATGCTTCCTGTGTTCCACTGGTTTTCTTGGGATGTCAAAAACATCTGGTAAAGGTCCAAGCCTGTTAGGTGGCCCACGTGAGGTGAAGCTATGTGAGGCCATCATTAGCCAGAGATGCACAGACTTAGAAGAGTGGTGATCTCCATAATGAAAGGGAACACTTGCATTGGTATGATAAAAGAATCACTGGTATATTTTAGTAATTCTTTGGTTGCAGATATACTAAGAGCATGATTTGGAAGGCTCTTGAGTATTGGGGTAGGTATAGAGACTAGAGTTGGGATTTCATTGGTATAGAGAACTCTTAGCGGGAGGAAGATGTCATGTCCATGAAGGTTGATATGCTCTGTGAAACTCATAGTCTTGGAGAGTTGCCCAGTAGAGCTCTGAAAGACTACATGGTTTGCCAATGGTTAAAGACTAAATGGGTCACGTAGGCAGTATGTATCAGAGAGAAGACTCAAACTTAGGAATTCCTGGCTTGAGGGCAGTTGTCTATACTGTACAATCCTGCCTCTTTCCATCCAGTCTATCTGTAAAATACCTATGTACTAAGGGTATCAACTTTAACTCCAAAATATTGTCATCATGAATACTTACCAATGATAACTTCTTAAGGAATGTGGTGGTGCCTCATCTAAAACCTAACTTTAAGGTTTAAATGGGTCGTACCATGCTTTCAGCCCAGATAAATTTGGTGGGGTCTGTTATGGACTGGTCAAGGTTTCAGTTTTCCTATTCCCATTGGGAGAGAGCTATAGAACATCTTCCCCTAGAGGATGGAGACAAACTATATATTAAGTGGTTATTTTGTTCTGGGTTCTGTGCTCAGGGCTAGGGATTCAAATACATGCAATCAAGAGATTCCCTCTGCTCTAACAATGGAAAGGTAAGGGAGTGTGAAAGCTATGAGGGAAGAGGAGGTAGGGAGGTCTTCAGGGTGAAGAGTGGAGCCAGGAGGAATGCGATCATGACTTGGGTAGCTCATAAAATGTTGATGATTAGATGAAAACAAATAATCCTTCCATATGAGATCCAATTCATAGGCTCTCAAAGCTAGAAGGGATCTTAGAGATCAGAAATTCTGCTACTCTTCCTTTCCAGCTGAAGGCTAAGGCTCATGGAGGTTAAGTGACTTGGCCAGGATCACATAGTTAGCAAAAGTCTGAGGTAAAATGTGAATTCAATATTTTTGACTCCACATCCAATATTTTAATTGCTCAATCACATGTTTTTTTTTTAATTTTATTTTTCTCCTGAAATGGTGTTACAATATTCATTTGATATTTAAGTGAAAATGTGAGCTAAAATAAAGCAAACGGTGGCCCCATGACCTGATAATCTGAGTACATGCACATTTGTCCCAATCATAGAGTCTCTTACATTCTACCTCCCACTTAGAAAGAGATGGAGACCCTCTTGTGGCTCATCTTTTCTTCCCTCTTCCAATCCTTCAGCCTACTCACAGAACTGGCTATTTTGGTGGTCTGCTAAGAGAACCATTCACCCAGAAAAATGCTAAGGGCCTCTCCCTCATTTCTTGGTTCACTGCTCCTCATCTTTCAAGATGCACATGGCCCTCGAAGGAAAGTTAGAATGACTAAAATGAGTGTTGAAAAAATGAGGCCACTTTCATTCTACTGATTGTCCGAGGATAATAAAAGCTCCATGGAATAGTTGCCTGGGCATTGGGTTTTGTGTTTTCTCAGAATTGTTAAAACTTAAGAATGGGAAGAATCAAGTTGTGGAGTTGTCCTCCATCCCTGGAAAGGGTGCCTGATGGCCAACATTAAGATGTGACTCTTGCAATGACTTCCCATTGTTCAATGAATAAAGTCTGGATTCCTGAACCTGACACTCAAGCCCACTTACTGCCTCAATGATGTTGGACCAAGACACTTAATCTCCCAGGCCTCAGTTTACTCATCTGTGAAATAAGAGGAATGTACCAAATGGGCTATGAGATTGCTTCTACCTATAAGTCTATAATCCTATGTTTCCCAGTATGCTTTAGTCTCAGACTACTTTTCCAACCTTATATACTTCTGTCCCCTACAAGTAAAATTTTATTCATCCTAATGAGAATGCCCTTTCTTCCCCAAACACTGTATGGCCTTTGACATTGAGGACTCTCTTATCTTTGAACAAGTGGGAATGTTTCAAAGGTTTACAGCCAGTGCTGAGCTTTTCAAAAGGATGCCATTGGCCAATCCTTCAGCATTCTCTAGGCCCAAGACCTAAATAAAACAAAAACTATCTATGAAGAAAAGGGAGTGCTCTCTCTCTCTCTCTCTCTCTCTCTCTCTCTCTCTCTCTCTCTCTCTCATCATACCTTCATATAATGCAACCAATCTTTGCTACTTTATTTCCAAATTTTTAAAAATATTTGATATGTAAATAGAATGATCTCAAAACATCATTATATGGAATCACTCTTCTAGAATTATGAGCTCATAGACCTAGCGCTAGAGGCCAACATTCCATTTTTATAGATGAGGAAACTGAGGATCAGGTAGGTAAACTGACTTGGAGTCATAGAATCTTAGATCTAGATCTGGAAGGACCTATCCAGTCTAATGCCTTCATTTCATAAAATTGGAAACTGAGCTCCAAGGATAACTTACCTAAAGGCCAGGTAGAATCAGTGGTTAAATTTGATCCCAGACCTCTACTAGATTCAAAAACTTTTCAACAAAATCACACTCTAAAAAAATTAATATTTTTAAGGTTCTGCTGACTGAGTAAAAACAGAAATAACTCACATCAGGGGCTGTGAGTTGAGCCCAAGGATTTATTTCCTTTGACTCACCCACCATTCCTACTTTATGGTTTCCCTTAGAGTGATTAACTTAAACTGATCTGGTTCTGTTAGCATTTTGAGGTCAGGAACAAATGGCCACTGAACCAGCAGCCTAGAACTTTGTTCTTTCTTATCTGAGGGTATTGTTTTTTTTTTAACATAAACACAACTTTACCTCCTTGATCTGCACAACTATCAAGTCTTTACTATGTACACTACAAACTCACTGAAGGTTTTGAGGTATATTGCTGTGAAGCTGTGATTCTCTACCTTTTCACAGAGTAGACTGGTGGTGGAATAGTGAAATTTTAAGAATCACTATTTCATTAAATATCAAATTTAATCAATTTAAATTACTGAACCTTGGTTTTTATAATGATATGATGACATTTATAATAGGTTTGAGAGGAAAATTGGCCCACATATGTCCCTTAGTAACCAATGGGAGATATAATAGTAGTCAGAATTAGAGTTTGAGGCAAGGAATGTCAGTTGGTGGCCATTTTTCTTCCTAAGCATTTGGTTCATTCTACATAATGTAAGTTTTGGCACAGCAGTGACCATTTCATTTTTTTTTTTTTTGTCTTTATATTCTTTGTATAAAGATTGGCTTCAGGAAATCACATGATCAAGAAGAGAAGATTCACTGGCTATGTGGGTAGAGATAAGGAACCAGTGGACAGATTTTGCAGGTATCATCACATTTGGTGTCATCACAATGTCAAAAGAATTTGGGGAAAACCCTCAGGCAATTAGGTACACCTTCCTGGAACTGAGAGCAATTCCACTGGGTTATCCATGTATCATTGTTCAAAACCTATTTCCATGTTTTTCATATTTGCAGTAGAGTGACTCTTTATAATCATATCCCTTTTATAGTATGTGGTTGATCATATATTTTTCTAATGCATTTCTGCTCCCACAGTTCTTTCTCTGGATGTTGATAGCTTCTTTCTCATAAGTCCCTCAGGATTGTCCGGGATCATTGCATGCTGCTAGTAGAGAAGTCCATTACATTTGATTGTGCTACAATGTATCCATCTCTGTGTACAGTGTTCTCCTGGTTCTGCTCCTTTCACTCTGCATCAGTTAATGGAGGAATTCCTCCAGTTCATCATTCCTTTCAGCACAATAGTATTCCATCACCAACAGATACCACAATTTATTCAGCTATTCCTCAATCAATGGACACTCCCTAAATTTCCAATTTTTTGCCACCACAAAGAGCACAGTTATGAATATTTTATACAAGTATTTTTCCTTATTATCTCTTTGGGGTACAAACCCAGCAGTGGCATGGTTGGATCAAAGGGCAGACAGTCTTTTACAGCCCTTTGGGCATAATTCCAAATTACCATCCAGAATGGTTGGATCAATTCACAGCTCCACTAGCAGTCTATTAATGTCCCAATTTTGCTACATCTCCTTCAATATTTATTGCTTTCCTTTGCTGCCATATTGGTCAATCTGATAGGTATGAGGTAGTACCTCAGAGTTGTTTTAATTTGCATTTCTCTAAACAGGAGGGATTTATAACACTTTTTTATGTGCTTATTAATAGTTTTGATTTCATCCTATGAAAACTGCCTAGTCATGTCCCTTGACCATTTGTTGATTGGCTTCCCAGCATTTTATCTGATGTCAAGAAACTGGGCTTCTCTGTTTGTTTGCAAGCTGCTCCATAGGAAGATATGTTATACCCAGGGAACTAGGCTCTCTTGAATATTTAAAATGGATAATAAGTGTATTCATTACTTTGTCCTAGAGAATTACTTAGACAGGGGAGAACCTAATTCAGTGGCAAGAACATGGTTAATGCTCAGATGAAAATAGCTTAATAATGGTCATCATTCATAAAATCTGGATGCCAGAGGTTCAAGAGAGGCGACAGTCCCTCTGCACTCACCTATGGTTATATACCATCAGAAGAACAGCCCTGAACACTATAGTTTAAAAAAAAAAAGGCATTGGTAAACTGGAGTTCCTTAAGAGGATGGTAATAACATTGGTGAAGGACAGGAGCAGCTAGATGGTTCAGTAGGTGGAGAAGCAGGCCTAGAGATGGAAGTCCTGGGTTCAAGTCTCTATCAAACACTCAAACACTAGCTGTGTGACTCTGGGCAAATCAGTTAACCCCTATAGCCTAGCACTTACCGCTCTTCTGTCTTGGAACCAATACACAGTATTGATTCTAAGTTGGAAGGTAAGAGTTTATTTAAAAAATAAACATTGGTGAAGAACCTTGAATTTATGTGCAATGAGGATCAGTTGAAGGATTTGGGGAAGTTTAAGCACACATCATTATTATTGTTGTTCATTCATTTTCAGTTGTGTCCAATCTTTGGTAACCTTATTTGGAGTTTTCTTGGCAGTGATACTGGTCAGATTTGCCCTTTTCTTCTCCATCTCATTTTACAGATGAGGAAACTGAGAAAACAGAGTTAAGTGGCTTGCCCAGGTGATTTTTCACACAGTGACTTTTTCCCAATGACTTTTCACCCTGCTAGGGTCTGAGACTGTATTTGAACTCATGTCTTCCTGACTCTAGGCTTGGTGGGTCTATTCACTGCGCCACCTAGCTACCTGGGGGTATGATAGCTATGGTACTTCAAAAGCTATCTATGAAAGGAGAATTGTTTAACCTGTCCTCAAAGGGCACAGTCAGAAGCTGTGGGCAGAAGGTGCAAAGAGGAAGATTTCAGCTTGGTATCAGGAAGAAATATCTGATCATTAGAACTGTTCCAAGGGAGAGCTGGTCGTGTTCAGGAAAGGTAAGTCCTCCAACCCCATTGGAGGAATTCAAACAAAATCTGAAAGACTTTTTGCTAGGTATATTTCAGAAAGAATTCTTTTTCCGTTTAGCTTGGGGTGCTGAGATGCTTTCCTACTCTGGAATTCTGGGATTCAGATCCCAATCTTAGTATTTGCAGACTGAGAGCAGGAACCAGTTGTAGAGCCAAACACTGAACGTTAAGCCAGTCCTGAGAAGAAGTGGGGGGTGGGTTGTTTGCCTCCCCTTGGGTATCACTGATGGGCCACAGCCACATGGTCCCAGGACGCTGCCTAACTTACTCCTTCAGCAGATTCCAGGAATCTCAATGGACTTAAACTCATGGTTTTGCAAGACTGACTAGATTCTGGAGTTTACTGATCCTGGGAAATTTTGTACTCTTCTCCTCACTGAAAGCTTGGAGTCTGCTCCTAGAGTAGAGACAGGGGAGTGTGTGCGTGAAAGTGAGATGCAGGCCTGGGAGGCTGTGAAGCAGAAGCGTTCAGAACACAAAGATCTGTTTCTTCTTTCTGGCACATGACTGATATTACTCTCTCCGTAGGTACGTATGAGTTGGTAATGGGGCATTTTTCCTCCTCTAGTTTCTTTTTAAACCATCCTTGTCCCTGGTCACAAAAATAGCCAATAGGGCTGACCTCATTTTCCAGTGGACACTGATCCTTCTCTGTCTTCACCTATCCTGGTTGTGTAATGAATGAAATGTGAACAGAGAAGGCAGCATCCCTCAGAGCCAACAATAAAAACAACAACAACAAAACCCAGAGCTTTTTTGGATAAGATTCCTGGAATGGTTGGAAAATGTAAAAGGCCCCAGCGTTTGAGGATATGGGAAAGAGAGAATCTTCTGACTTAGGCCCATGATTGAAGTGGGAGGATTAAGGCTTTGTGTGTAGGGAGAGCTTGTGTGTGTGTGTGTGTGTGTGTGTGTGTGCGCGCACATGCGTGCATGCCCCCGTGAGTGTGTGGAGGGGGAAGGGTGGGCTTGGTGAGAGCTGAGTATTTGAGGAATCTGTGTAGGGCTCCTGGGAGTGTTTCTTGCAAGAGTCACTGTTTCATGTTCCTTGTTAGAGGCGTTTGAATATTCATAGAAGGAAAGGCAGTTTTGAATAAACGCCTTGGTACAAGAATACTGGGGTGGATGAATTAAGTCCTCAAATGTGAGGGAAAGTTAGACTAGGGGTTCTTGGAGCATTAGAGGAGAATCATGGAGCTCAGAGGGGCAGCTCCCACTCATTTTACAGATCTCTAGGTCACTTCTCTGCAGATTCGTAGCCCTCTCATAGAAACAATTAAATGTGTGTGTGTGCATGTGGTAGGGGTGGCAGTGGCATGATAATTGTCAGGACCAGGGATAACACGAGACCAGAAGGGCTTTGAAAGGGAGGTTCTGGGGTGCCCAAGAGTCTCCTAGCTGCTGTTTAAGGGCATAAGGATTGACAGGCTAACCTGGGATCTGGGTGAAGCAGAAGAGGTGGTGATTGTGATGAGAATCAACCTGATTTGATTCTTCACTGAGACTAACAGTCAGAGTCCGTTTGGACAGTGAGTCCATTTCAGTAGTTGTATGAGGGAATGCTGGCTTGGGAGTCCGAGGACCTAAAACAGAGGATCCCAGGCTACAGGAATGACTTGAATGCTGATTTCTCTCTTAGCTGTTAGCATGTCATCTTCTCTCATTTGAATGTGAGCTCAAAGAACAGAAAACAATTTGGGTTTTTTGCCTCTTTACATCCTAAAATTTAGCACAGTGTTTGGCATATAGTGAATGCTTACTAAGTGCTTATTAACTGACTAACTGACTTTCATTAACCCCATTCCAGCCTCAGTGACTACAATTTGGAGTATATTAATTTGTGAGTGTTGAGAAGACTTTCTAAATGCCTTCTCTGGGTGTTTTCAGTGTGTGTGTCTTGACGAGAAGATAATCAACTCTCATTCCCCAATTGACAAATGGTCAAGGGATATGAATAGGCAGTTTTCAGATGAAGAAATAAAAATGATCAATAATCAAATGAAAAAGTATTCTAAATCCCTCCTGATTAGAGAAATATGAATTAAAACAACTCTGAGGTATCACCTCACACCTGGCAGACTGGCCAATATGGCAGCAAAGGAAAGTGATAAATGTTGGAGGGGATGTAACAAAATTGGAACATTAATGCATTGCTAGTGGAGTTGTGAATTAATCCAACCATTCTGGAGGGCAATTTGGAACTATGAACAAAGGGCTTTAAAAGAATGCCTGTCCTTTGATCCAGCCATACCACTGCTGAGTTTGTACCCCAAAGAGATAATAAGGAAACATACTTGTAAAAAAATATTTATAGCCACGCTCTTTGTGGTGGCAAAAAATTGGAAATTGAGGGAGTGTGCCTCAATTGGGGAATGGCTAAACAAATTGTGGTATCTGATGGTGATAGAATACTACTGTACTGAAAGGAATAATGAGTTGGAGAAACTCCATGTAAATGGGAAAGATGTCCAGGAAGTGATGCAGAGTGAAAGGAGCAGAACCAGGAGAACATTGTACACAGAGATGGATACATTGTAGCACAATCGAATGTAATGGACTTCTCTACTAGCAGAAACGCAGTGATCCAGGACATTCCTGAGGGACTTATGAGAAAGAATGTGTCCACACCCAGAGAAAGAACTGTGGGAGCAGAAACGCAGAAGAAAAACATAGGATTGATCACATGGTTCGATGAGGTTATGATTAGGGATGTTGACTTTGTATGATTGTCCTTTTGCAAATACGAATAACATGGAAATAGGTTTTGGACAATGATACAAGGATAACCCAGTGGAACTGCTTGTCAGATCTGGGAGCGGGGAGGGAAAAGGGGTTGGAAAAATCATGAATCATGTAAACATGTTTTTTTAAAAAAAAGAAGATAATCATCTGGAATTCATTTAAGTGCCTACTATGTGCCAGACCCTGTGCTAAGCACTGAGGATACAAAGATATTAGTGAAACAGTCTCTGCCCTCAAGGACTTTTCATTCTATCAGGAGAGAAAGCACAGAAATGTAGAAGTATATGAAATATATATACAAAATAGGTGGGTAGGGACTCCCAAGTGAGGAAATTCTTGCTAGCAATTCAAATCAGCACCTTCTTTGAACCTTATCTTAAAGAAGTGTCTGGGACACTGAGAAGTTAAGTGGCTTGTCCAGAGACAGACAGCAAAGATAAGACACAGAACTTGAATCTAGCTCTCTAGCCCATAGACCAAATTAGCCTAGAGATACTCAAAATCTACAAGGTAATTTCAGGGCAAAGGATCAGTAGAAGCCTCATGAAAGAGCTGGTACATGAACTTTAGTGTCCCTGAGACAGGAAAGGTTACTATTAATTGCCACCTGCTCTGCTCTAATTAACTCAGTCTTCAGTATGAAAGAAAATAACATAAGCAACTCTTTTAGTTACATAAAAGAAGTTCCTTCCAAATAATGCCCTCTCAGACTTCTATTTCCAGGAGCCAAAATGGTAGAATAAGGAAGGAATGCTCTGAGCTCATTCAAATCTACCTCCAAACAAACACAAAAAATCCCCCAAATGAATTCTGGAGCAGCAGCTTCCCATGATAGCATAAAGGGAAGGTTGAAAATATCTATCTCTGTGGGATAAGAAGAGAGAAGCAGCATCTGGGCAAATCAGCAGTGGTGGGTAGTAGTATCAAGCTCAGTCCAACATAGGCCACTTCTGGGTAGAACAGCTGTAAGCCTCCCCAAAGCAAGTCTGTCAGATTGCCCCCACTAAACATATACCATAGACCTGAAAGGCAGGTAGGATGCCTCCTCAAAGCACACACTAAAGGAACCAAAGGCAGTCAGACTACCTTAGAGCACCAAAGAAGACCCCAGTACAACTCAGGACAGTACTCCCTCCACCTCATGAATGGAACTGAATGTTCACATTTAAGAGAAGACACAAAATAACCTGGGAAAATTAGCAAAAGACAAATAAGAAACCTGACCATAGAAAAATACATCAGTGACAGGTGAGATCAAAATACAAACTCAGGAAAAGAAAATAATTACCAAAAACAACTACATGTGAAACCTCAAAGAAAAACATGAAATGATGTCAGGCCAAAAAAAGAACTACTCAAAGTATTTTTAAAATCACATAAAAGAGACAGAAGAAAAATTGGACAAATAAATGAGAATGATACAAGTTAACTTATATATATTATATATTATATATGTATATATACAAAAGAAGCAAACAGTTTGATAAAAGATATGCAAAAGAAACTAAAAAACACTCATAAAAAACTAGAAATCCAAAGAAGAAAACAAATCCCTAAAAATAGAATTGGTTAAATGGAAAAGGAGATAAGAATGGTCTAAAAAGAAAATAATTCCATAAAAAACTAGAATTGGGCAAATGGTAGCTAATGACTCCATGAGGCATTAAGACATTATAAAACCAAATCAAAAGAATGAAAAAATAGAAGAAAATATGAAATATCTTTTTGGAAAAACAAGTGACCTAGAAAATAGATCCAGGAGAGATAATCTTAGAATTATTTTACTACCTTAAAGCCATGATAAAAATAAAAATATGATCTTGGACACCATAATAGAATTATCAAGGAAATTTGCCCTGATATTCTCAAATAAGAGAACAAAATAGAAATGGAAAGAATCCACTAATTGCTTCCTAAAAGAGATCCCAAAATGAAAACTTCCAGGAATAACATAGTGAAATTACAGAGCTCTTAGGCCTATGTTAGTGAATCTAGGACACATGTGCCAGAGGGGGCTGCTTACTTTCCCTTTTCCACACACAGCTGAGGACTTTTCTCATATCACCCACCCTTCTGCTAAGCAGCCTAATGGGAGCACTTCCTCCTTCCCCTCTCTGGGGTAAAGCTTGGGGCTCACATATGATGTGAGAGTTGCAATTTGGGCACTTGGTCTCTAAAAGGTTCGCCATCACTGCTCTAGGCCAAAGAAAAAATATTGCAAGCAGAAAGAAGTAGACAATTAAAATATCATGGAATCACAGTCAGGATTACATAGGACCTTGCAGCTTTTTCGTTAAAGGATCAGAGGACTTGGGATATGATATTCTGAAAGGCAAAAGATCTAAGACTGCAACAAAAAAAAATCATCTACCCAGTGAAACTGAGTACTTTCCTTCAGAGGAAAAATCAATATTTAATGAAATAGAAAACTTCCAAGCATTCCTGGTGAAAAGTTCAGAGCTGACCAGAAAATTCTATGTCCAAAAAGAAGAAGCAAAAGAAACCTGCAAAGCTAAACAGGAAAGAGAAATATTTTTATTTTTAAAATATTTTATTTCCCTCCCAATTACATGTAAAAACAATTTTTGACCTTCATTTTTTAAACTTTTAGTTGTAAATTCTCTTTCTTTCTTTTTCCTTTCCACCCTTACTACCTTCCACTGAAAACTGGTATTTACATGTAACTAGGAAAAAGAAAACACTGAAATAACAACAAACAAATGATGTTCTCTCTTTGGGAATGAATTGCTCTTTAGGGAATCACATTTGAGCCTCAGACAGTCCTTGGTAGATAAATGAAACTAACTCAAGTATTCCTGACACAAAAAGTCCACTATTCTACCTCTTATCTTTGTTTCTTCATCAGTAAAACATGAATGATAAACACAACTTCCAAGGCTATCTCCCTAAGGATGGCACACTGTGACTTTGCTGTTCAATAGAATGCAATCAGTTTAACTGCATCTGTGCAATGGTTCAGGAGAAGGTAAAAACATGAGGAGTTTATGTTCAGTGGAGCAATATCAGGACAAATCTTTCCTGGGATATTGGGTTTTTAAAATTTTTATTTAGAATATTTTTCCATGGCTATATGATTCACAATTTTTCCTGCCCCTTTTCCATCCCCCCTCCTGGAGATGACAAGCAATTCCATGGGTTATACATGTATCAGTGTTCAAAACCCATTTCCATGTTATTCATATTTGCAGTAGAGATCTTTTAACATCAAAACTCTAATCATATCCCCATGAAACCATCTGATCGATCATATGTTTTTCTTCTGCTTTTCTACTCCCACAGTTCTTTCTCTAGATATGGATAACCTTCTTTGTCATAAATTCTGGATTGTCCTGGGTCATAGCATTGCTGTAGGTAGAAAAGTCTATTACATTTGATTGTCCTACAATGTATCAGTCTCTAGATACGGTGTTCTGGTTCTGCTCCTTTCACCCTGCATCACTTCCTGGAGGTCTTTCCAGTTCACATGGAATTCCTCAAGTTCATAATTCCTTTCAGCACAATAGTATTTCATCCCCAGCAGACACCACAATTTGTTCAGCCATTTCCCAATTGAGGGACATGCCCTCATTTTCCAATTTTTTGCCACCACAAAGAATGCAGCTATAAATATTTTTGTATGAGTATTTTTCCTTATTATCTCTTTGGGGTACAAACCTAGCAATGGTATCACTAGATCAAAGGCGCAGGAAGTCTTTTAAAATCCTTTGGACATAATTCCAAATTGTCCTTCAGAATGGTTGAATTAATTCACAATTCCACCAGCAATGCATTAGTGGTCCAATTTTGCCACATCCCCTCCAACATTTATAACTTTCCTTTGCTGCTTATATTGGCCAGTCTGCTGGGTGTGAGGTGGTACCTCAATGTTGTTTTAATTTGCATTTCTCTAATCAGGAGAGATTTTAAACACTTTTTCATGTGCTTATTAATAGTTTTAATTTCTTCATGTGAAAACTGTTATGATTAAAAATGATGAGGGCCGAGATCAAAAGGGAGAATAGTATTTTAATAAAAGCCATGCTGATAGAGATAAACTGACTACGTGCCTGTAAGAAAAACCTATTCCAACCTCACCTCAGCCATTTACCTTCCTCTCTCCTCGAGCTCAGGTAACTAAAGAGGAAGTTCCAAGTCACTACCCCCTACTTAAAACAGTCCCTCACCTTTAATACGTCATCCAAAACAGGAAACCCATGAAACCCGTTGGACCATGGGAAATGTATTTTTAAGGACCCCCACAGGTCCACAGAAGTTTGTCAAACACTATATTGAGGTTCAATCCTTCCAAATAGAACCCCAGGTGATTTTAACTAACACAAAACTGTCTATTCATGTCCCTTGATCATTTGTCAATTGGGGAATGGCTTGATTTTTTTGTAAATTTGACTTAGTTCCTGATATATTTTGGAAATTAAACCTTTGTCAGAGAGTTTCATTATAAAAATGCTTTCCCAGTTTGTTGCTTTCCTTCTAATTTTGGTTGCATTAGTTTTATTTGTATAAAATCTTTTAAATTTGATATAATCAAAATCATTCATTTTACATTTTGTAATGTGTTCTATCTCTTGCTTGGTTTTAAATTCCTTCCTTTCTGACAGATCTGACAGGTATGCTAGTCCATGTTCACCTAATTTATTTATGATTTCACTTTTTATATTTAAGGCATTTACCCATTTTGAATTTATATTGACTTAGGGTGTAAGATGTTGATCTAAACCTAATTTTTCCCATACTGTTTTCCAATTTTCCTGGTAGTTTTTGTCAAATAGTGAGTTCTTGTCTCAAAAGCTGGGATCTTTGGGGTTATTGAACACTAGCTTGCTGAGGTCATTTACACCCAATCTATTCCATCGATCCTCCCTTCTGTCTGTTAGCCATTGAAAGATTTAAATTTAGGTTTTATACTAAATAAGACAGTTATTAAGTAATATCTTGGTCCCTGATTTTAAAATATTATAGCTTAAGTCAAAATGATTTTTAGCAGCTTTTATTTATAAAGAGATGGAAAGAGTGAAAGTGGAAAAGTAGAAAAAAAGACAGCCATAAGAAGCCTACCAGTACTTCTCTAGTGAGGTTTGGCTTAGCCATTAGCAGGGGCTTCCCCAAGTCTGATCTCCACTTGGAGCCTTCAGCTAGAGGTCCACCAGCCTCCTCCAAAGCCAAGGCAAGAATCTCAGCCACTCACTCTAAATGCCAGGAAAGGAATGCTCTCCTAGACCATGTTGGTCTCTTTTTATACCCCTTTCCCCACATCACTTCCTGTCTCTCCTCCTCTTCCCAGAAACCAATTGCAGCCTTTCAATTTGTCTAGCACTGCCCAACAGGGGGCGGGGAAGTGGCCTTTGGAGGTGTGAGCTTACTTTAGTAAGTAACTTCTGAACTCTCATACATAATGGTAAGTAGGGGTACTATAAGTTCTTGATATTATTAGCTAAAAATAGACAAGGGGAGAGTTACTCCTATCTTCATACCAGTACCATATTGTTTTGATGACCACTCTTTTATAATACAGTTTAAGATCTGGTACTGCTAGGCTCTCCTCCTTCACATTTTTTTTTTCATTAGTTCCCTTGATATTCTTGATCTTTCGTTCTTCCAGATGAACTTAGTTATAATTTTTTCTAATTCTATAAAAAAGTTTTTTTTGGTAGTTTAATAGGTGTGGTACTGAATAAGTAGATTAATTTAGGTAGGATTGTCATTTTTATTATATTAGCTCATCCAATTTATGAGCAATTAATGTTTTTCCAATTATTTAGATCTAGTTTTATTTGTGCAAAAAGTGTTTCATAGTTGTGGTCATATAATTCCTGTGTTTGTCTTGGAAGATAGATTCCTAACTATTTTATATTATCTGGAGTGATTTTAAATGGAATTTTTCTTTCTAACTCCTGCTGCTGAGTTTTGTTGGAAATATATAGAAATACTGGTGATTTTTGTGGGTTTATCTTGTACCTTGCAACTTGCTAAAGTTGTTAATTATTTTCACTAGCCTTTTATTTGATTTTCTGGGATTCTTTAAGTATACCATCATATCAACTGCAAAGAGTGATAGTTTAGTTTCCTCGTTGTCTACTTTAATCCTTTCAATTTCTTTTTCTTCTCTAATTGCTACTGCTAGCATTTCTAGTACAATATTAAATAATAGAGGTGATAATGGGCATCCTGGCTTCACTCCTGATCTTATTGGGAAGGTTTCTAACTTGTCCCCATTGCAGATGATACTTACTGATGGTTTTTAAATATATACTGTTTATTATGTTGAGGAATGGTTCTTCTATTCCTAGTGTTTTCAATAAGTTTGAGTGTTATATTTAGTCAAAGGCTTTTTCTGCCTCTATTGAGATAATCATGTGATTTCTGTTGGTTTGATTATTGATATGGTCAATTATGGAGATGGTTTTCCTAATACTGAACCATCCTTGCATTCCTGGTATAAATCCCATCTGGTCATAGTGGATAATCCTTGTGATAACTAGCTGTTGTCTTTTTGCTAGTATTTTATTTAAGATTTTTGCATCTATATTCATTAAGGAGATTGGTTTGCAATTTTCTTTCTCTGTTTTTGGTCTCCCTGGCTTTGGAATCAATATGATATTTGTGTCATAAAAAAAATTTGGTAAGACTCCTTCTTTTCTTATTTTGTCAAATAGTTTGTATAACAATGAGATTAGTTGTTCTTCAAATGTTTGATAGAATTCACTTTTAAATCCGTCTAGCCCTGGGAATTTTTTTTTCCAGGAAGTTCCTTGATGGCTTGTTCAATTTCTTTTTCTGAGATGGGATTATGTAAGTATTTAATTCCTCTTTTGTTAATCTAGGCAATTCATTTTTTTGTAACTATTTACCCATTTCACCAGATTGTCACATTTATTGTCATATAATTGGACAAAATAGTTTCTAATAATTACCTTAATTTCCTCTTCATTACAGGTGAGATTACCCTTTTCATGTTTGATACTGTTAATTTGATTGTCTTCTTCCTTTTTTTAATTAATGAATACTTTATCTTTTTTTATTTTTTTTTCAAAGTACCAGCTCCTACTCTTATTTATTAGTTCAAAAGCTCTTTTGCTTTTACTTTTGTTAATTTCTCCTTTAATTTTTAGGATTTCTAATTTTGTCTTTATCTGGGAATTTTTAATTTGTTCTTTTTCTAATTTTTAAAGTTGCAAACCCAATTCATTTAATTTCTCCCTCTCTATTTTGTTGCTATAGGCATTCAGAGATATACATTTTCCATCCCATAGGTTTTGTCATTGTCATTCTTTTTGATGAAGTTTGTAATCATTTTTATGATTTCTTCTTTGACCCCTCAGTTTTGAAGAATTAGATTATTTAGTTTCCAATTAATTTTGAATTTGCCTTTCCATAGACCCTTGTTAATTATAATTTTATAACATTATGATTTGAAAAAGTTGTATTTATTATTTCTGCTTTTCTGAATTTATTTTCAATATTTCTATGCTTTACTACATGGTTGATGTACCATGTACTGCTGATCAGAAGGTATATTCCTTTTTATCCCTGTTCAGTTTTCTCTAGATATCTATTGCCTCTAATTTTTCTGGTATTTCATTCACTTCCCTTACTTCTTTCTTATTTATTTTTTGGTTCTATTTATCTAGTTCTGAAAGGGGAAGGTTGAGATTGTCCACTAGTATGGTCTTACTATCTACTTTCAACTTGGACTCCTTGAATTTTTCCTTTAGAAATCTAGATGGTATACTATTTGGTACACAAATATTTAGTAATGATATTACTTCACTGTTTATAGTACCCTTTAGCAAAATGTAATTTCCTTCCTTATATCTTTTAATCAGATCAATTTCTACTTTGGCTTTGTCTGGTATCATGATTGTTACTCCTGCTTTTTTTACTTTAGATGATGCATAATTAATTCTGCTCCAGCTTTTTACCTTGAATCTCTGTGTATCACCCTACTCCAAATTTGTTTCTTGTAAACAACATATACTAGGATTCCAGTTTTTAATCCACTCTTCTATCTGCTTCTGTTTTATGGGTAAATTCGTCCCATTCACATTCAGCATTATAATTACTGTGTATTTTCCTCCACCATATTATCCTCTTTAGATCCTGTTCTATTCCCTTTCACTCTCTTCCTCTTCACCAGTATTTTGCTTCTTGTCACCCAACCCCCCTTCCCTCTCCCTTCAATTACTTCCCTCTTCCCTTGCGTATTCCCCTTCTACTTCTTTATAGGGTGATAGAATTCTATACCCCACTGAGTATACTTGTTTTTCCCTCTCTGAGCCAATTAAGATGAGAGTAAAGTTTAAGCATTTCCTGTCACCACCCTTATCCTTTCCTCTCTGAATGATTTTTCATACCTCTTTATGTTATTTGATTTGCCCCATTCTATCTCTCCCTTCCCTTTTCTCTCATTGCAACCCTCTCTTTCAGCCCTTGATTGATTTTTTTACATAGCATTCATGTGCATACATATCATGCATATGTGTCATTACATATAATCACATTTACATATACATCATATCATCATAATCAGCTTACTTCTCCACCCTCTTTTTGAGTAAATTTCTTCTAGCTTCTCTACTACTAAGAGTAATTTTTGAGAATACAGAAATCCTCTTTCCATGTAGACATATAAACATTTTGACCTTAATGAGTCCCTTAAATTTTCTTTTTTTTATTTACTTTTTTTTTGGACTTCTCTTGTGTCTCATGTTTGGACTTCAAATTTTTTGTTTAGGTCTGGGTTATTCCTCAGGAATGTTTGGAAATCTTTTATCTTATTGAATGGCCATTTTTTTCCCTGAAAGAATATACTCAATTTTGCTGGATAGGTGACTCCGGATTGCAAACCCAAATCTTTTGCCTTCCTGAATATCATATTTCTTCCCTTTTGATTCTTTAATGTAGACGGTACTAGGGTCCTGTGTGATCCCAATTGTAGCTCTGTGGTATTTGAAGGGTTTCTTTCTGGCTGCTTGAAGTATTTTCTCCTTGACTTGATGGCTCTTGAATTTAGGTATTACATTCCTGGAAGTTGCTTTTGAGGATTTCTTTCTGGAAGTGATCTGTGAATTCTTTCAATTTCAATTTTATTTTCTCATTTGAGGATCTCTGGGCAGTTATATTTTATAATTTGTTGTAATATGATGTCAAGCTTTTTTTCTTGATCATGAAATTCAGGTAGTCCCATAATGCTCAAATGATCTCTCCTAGATCTATTTTCTAGGTCAGTTGTTTTTTTCAATAAGATATTTCATGTTTTCCTCTTTTTTTCATTCCTTTGATTCTGCTTTATTATTTCTTGATTTCTTGTGAAATCATTAGTTTCTAAATGGTCAATTCTGATTAAAGCCTGATATTTCTCTGCCAGTTTTTGGTTCTTCTTTTTCAATTGACCCATTTCTTCTTGTATCACTTTCATTTCTCTCTCCCACTTTTCCTCTGTCTCTCTTAATTGGTTTTTCAAGTCTTTTTTGAGCTCTTCCAGATTCTGTATCCAATCCATAGTTTTATTTTAGACTTTGCATGTCTTTCCCTATCCCCTTCTGTGTCTGCACCTTGCTCTGTGTCTCCCTAAAAATTCTTTAGAGTTAGGTGCTTCTTTTTTGTTTTCTCATTTTCCTATATAATTATAGGTAGGCTCTGTTTTCTTGGAAGTTGGAATACTCTCTTAAACTTCTACCCTTCCTTGATGTTATTCTCAGCTTATTTTCTGGGTTGTTACTGTTTACTAGATGGTCTGAGGGATTAGATCTCTGAAAATCCCTTCCCCCTGTTGACCCTTAAGATGCTGATAGCCTAAAGACATTCCTCAGGCTTGGGCATAAACTTTTGATCTCACTCTGAACTTGATTGGGTCAGGGGCTGATTAACTTCTAGCCTCAGGCTTAGGTTCAAGCTTTTGTTCTCAAGGTGTTCTTGATTCAATCAGACACACCCTTGATTGCCTGTCCTGGAGCTTCACCTTTAGTTTTGGGGCAAAAAGATGGTGGGAGGGGAAGGGAAGGGCTCCCCCTGTGAATTGTGTCCTCACCCCAAACTATGGATTATGTCCTCATCCCAAGCCCAGACTGGGATTCCTGGCTTTGCTCTAGGCCCACACGAATCAGCCCCCTTCAGCCCAGATTGCCCTGGGCTAGGACTCTGGACTTCTGCACAAGTTTGAAATTTCAAGGGGTGTGAGTTGGCTTGGACCACTATTTGCCCAGGTAGTATCTCAGGGTCTGAATGTTAGCCAGAGTTAAAGTTTGGAACCTGTGACAGCAGATGTGGGATGAGGGGTGGTGGTTATGGTTTCTCTTGGCTTACTCTTCACTCCCTGCTATAGCCTCCAGCTAACTCTACTACCCTCTCACTTCAGTTCCCCAGATGGTCTCTGCCTACCTTTTGGGTTTTTCTTTTCTTGAAAGTTATTTCACTCTGTCTCCTTTCTGGTTCTTTCACTCCTGTATTCATTTAATCTTGGTCAGAGATGATTCTCATGATGATGAGTTGTTGCTCTAGTTACTCCTCCATCTTGGCTCCACCCCAGGAAGTCCATGTCCTAGAATATTGTGTCAGAGGGCAAAAAACAAGCAAACACATCTCAATCAGGGATGTTACTCATAGGGAATGGAATCAAAGAATATTGATGGAAGAATCCCAAAGACTTTTTACATGAAGATCTAATTTTCACTACATATCAGATGGCCCTTTACATTCAAGCTACCCCCAGCATTGGTAAATGGTCAGCTCATGCCCAGGACAATCAGTCAATCATTGGGTATTTATTATGTGTCTACTATGTTTCAGGCACTGTGCTAAACCTTAAGGATAGAAAAAGAGGCAAAAGACAATTCCTACACTCAAGAATCTTACAATTTAATGTAAACAAATATAAGCAAAACAAATTATACACAGGATAAATAACAAATAATTAATCGAAGTCACTGAAATTAAAAGGTTGGATCAGACTACCTGGTAGAAGATGGAATTGAAATTGGGATTTAAAGGAAGCTAGAGAGATTGATAGCAGGAATAGAGGAGGGAGAGCATTCCAGGGAAGGGGAATAGTCAGGGAAAATGCTGGACCCTAGAGATGGAGTGCCTTGTTTATGGAACAGCCAGGAGACCAGAAGATTCACTGAAGCAGACAGTATGTGTTGGGTAGTTGAGTTTGAGAAAACTAGAAAGTTAGAAGGGAGGGAGATTATGAATGGTTTTGAATGTTAACAGAACATTTTATATTTGATCCTGGAGGCAAAAGGATACCATTGGAGTTTATTGAGTGGGGCATGTTTGACACAAAGGGATCTGCACTTTAGTGACTGAATGAAAGATGGATTAGAATGGGAAGAGCCTTGTGGCAGGCAGACCCACTCAGATGTTATTGCAACAATCTAGGTGTGAGGTGATGAGGAACTATTAGCAGGCACACGATGGCATCAGAAGAGAGAAGGGGGCATATTCAAGAGATGTTGCAAAGACCTTGACATCATATTGGATATGGAGGGGAGGGGAGAGATAGTGAGGAATCCTAGGGGATTTCTAGATTTTGAGACTGAGGGAGTGGGAGGATGGTGATGTCTTCTACAGTGACAGGGAGGGTAGGCAGAGGGGAAAGTTTGTGGAGAAAGACAATTGGTTAGGCTTTGGGACATATTAAGATATTTAAGATGTCTTCTGGATATCCAGTTCAAACTGTCCAAAAGGCAGTTGGAGATGTAATATTGGAAGTCAGCAAAGAGATTTAGGCAGGAAAGGTAGATTTGAGATCTATCAGCATAAAGACAATAATGAAATTCATGGGAGCTGATGAAATTGCCAAATAAAGTAGCATAGAGGAATAAAGCCCTGAGGGATACCTACAGTTAGAAGAAATGATCTGAAAGAGGATTTAGCAAAGGAGATATAGAAGGACTACACACATAGGAAAGAGGAAAACCAGGAAAGAGGGGTGGCCAGATAATCTAGAGAGAAGAGATTATCAGAGTGATTAATAGTGTCCAAGGTTACAGAAAGGTCAAGGAGAATAAAGACTGAGCAAAGGCCACTGGATTTGGCTACTCATCGATCATTAGTACCCTTGGAAAGAGCCAATTCAGTGGAATGACAAGATTGGAAACTCAATTAGGAGTTAAGAAAGTAAGAAGAAAGGAGCTCAGGTTACCTATCACAGGCAGCCTTTATGAGAAGTTTAACTATGAAGGGCAGAAGAAATATTAAGAGGGTTTAACGTCCAAGTGATTTTTTTTCCCTTTTTTTTTTTAATTGCAGGAGACATGGCCAGGTTTATAGGCAGTAGGAAGTAAGCCAGTAGACAGGAAGAGTTTGAAAATATGTAAAAGATTGGGGATGACAGAGGGGGCAATCTCCTCTGGATAAGGACTGATGGATTGAATGGCGTTGCTTGAGCAAGTAGAGGAATTTTCCTTGATAAAAAGTAAGGATACTTTATCATGTGAGACAGGGGTGAAGAGGAAGAGACTGGTTTCAGACACCTATGTGAAAGAAGATGAGAAAGAGAAGGGGGTAGTGAGGTGGCACAGTGAACTGAAAACCAGGCCTAGAGATGGGAGGTCCTGAGTTCAAATTTGGCCTCAGATTCTTCCTTGCTGTGTGACTCCTGGCAAATCATTTAACCTTAATTCTTAATTAATTTAACTTAAATTCGTGCTTAGCCCTTACCATTCTTCTGCCTTTGAACCAATACAGAGTATTGATTCTAAGACATAAGGGAAGGGTTTAAAAGAAAGATAAGGAAGAGGGAGAAGAGGGATTTCATGATGAATGACCTCAATGTGTTCTGTAAATATGAGGCAAAGTTCTCAGCTGAGACAGATGGAAATGATGTAGTCTCCTCTTTCTTCAACATTTACAGCTCTTCCTATCTTTTTAATAGGACATAGCTTTGGGTGTGCCATATTCAGAATCATGTGGAGAGGGGCTTTTCTAGGGTAGTCTTGAGAATTAGGGACCTGCTTCTTTCTTTCTTTTTTCTTTTTTTCATACACCATAAGTGATTTTATTTGGAATAGTATATTCTAGTACAAATTCACATAGGAAGAGGGATTTCTTCTCCTGCTATTAATACTCTTATGATTTGGTTTATAGATGAGATTACACTGATTGCATTAATTCCCATAGTGCTAGCCCTCCCTAAAAGATATATTCAAAATATCTGGTATATACAAAGAAAAAATGGATAATGTCATTTGTTTAGACTATGGCATGCAATTGGACGGATAGCCTATTGATTTAGTCCTTTGGGAACCATTTATTTCCAATGACAGTGAAGACAAAGCCAAGTTCACATGGTAGATAGGAAACTGTCTTAGTGTCAGGAAGATCTGGGTTCAAATCTTGTCTTCAACAGTTATTGATGATTTAATTAAAGACAAGTCGTTTAATGTCAAAGAGCCACAGGCCAGTCTCTAAAACTGGTAGGTTGCTAAAGAGTTAGTGAGTACAACCATGAAGGGTATATGGAGGCTATACCCTTATATGTGGTTTTCTGTATCAATAAGTCGCACACATAATAGCAAAGAGGGTATCACAGATTTAGAGTTGGAAAAGGAATCACCCAGAATCATAGAATCTGAATGTTTAAAAGTTTTTCCTGGCCATCTAATTCAACTAAAAAAGGAACGTCCCTTAAAATATACATGACAAATGGTCATAAGCTGTTTGAAGCCTTCCAGTGCAGAGGAAGGAAGACCTAAGGTAACTCACTCCATTTTGAGAGAGCTTTCATTGTTGGGAAGATTTCTTCCCCTCCTTTGGACTTCAAGACTCACTTTCTCTATTTAAACTGGTTCTTCTTTCTGTGGCAGCCTGGTCTAACCATTGATCCACCAGATGGCAATTGATTGATGCCCTGAAAAAAATGCACTGAGCCAGAGCTGGTAGGAAGAGATATGGAGCAGCTATTTCTGAAAGTGTGAGAAAAGGCAGAAGTGTTATAGTTGGAAATCTCTTCTGGAAGGAAGTTTGAGGAGTAACAAGGAAGCACAGATGAGGGTCCAAAGTCAAGGATGAAATTGAAAATCATGAAGGGGTCATGTAAGTGATTGCTGCCTGCCACAATAGTGGCTGGGATTTGTCTCTGTCTATACCCAAATCTATCCTCAATGGGATAGAGGTAGGGTGCAGAGAAGTCCTATTCAGATAAATATTCACCTTTCATCCTCAGATCAGCCATCATCATCAGATTATAGGATTTCAAATCTAGAAATGGAAAGGACCTTAGAAGGCATTTAACTCCCAACTACCTCCATTTCATTGAGGTCCAAAAAGAAGGGATTTATCCAAAATCATGCAAGTAGGAAATAAAAGTACCAGGATTTGAATTCAACTCCCCTGACTCCAAATTCAATGTTATTTTCATTTCAATCAGTCAACAAGTCTTTATTAAATGCTCACTATGTGCCAGGGTAGTATGCCAAATGCTGCGGCTGCAAAGAAAGGCAATAGAGAGGAGTTTAGATTAAAATAGGAGATAATAATAATAATAATAATAATAATAATAATAAAGAAGAGGAAGAAGAAGAAGAAAAGGAAGAAGAAAAAGAGAAAGAAGGAGGAAGAGGAGGAGGAGGAGGAGAAAATGGCATTTATCATTTTTTAAGGTTGAAGACATAGTTTATTGGGTTGAATGGATAAAGCCCTATTTTCTTCTTCTGAGAATGTTAAATTTTGAGGGGACTTCTCAGAGGATTTTTTCTACTAGCTTGATGAGCTTAAAAGAACAGGAACCTTTGATTTTGAATGTATCTCCACAAGGGAGTGTCCATTTGCACTTTACTGAGAAGACCACAAGCATCTGGTGGCCACTGTCCCATAATGAATTGTTTGGCTCAGTTACTTGGAAGGATGAAGTCATGTACGATGAGCCACCCTTTTTAGCTTGTCTATCAGTGATAGTTAACATACCACACTTGGGCCTTTTTCTGACTCATGATGTAAACATGTAGCCTAACACCCTATGCTAAAGGCTTACACAGACCAGGTTTTGCCTCAGGAATTTCTTTAACAATTCACTGTCTCCTGGGTTCATATTTTCCCCAGAGATTCAACAGAAGAGAATATTCAGGGGAAGTGGAACATGTTAGCTGTCATCAGGTATTTGAAGGGCTATGTGGAATATGATTAGACTTGTTCAGCTTGGCTTCTGTGAGCAGAAGCAAGGAACAATAGGGGGAAGTTGCAAAGAGGCTAATTGAACCTTGAATTTGGCTTTACGATGATGAAGAGCCTTGAGCCCTTGTAATAAGGATCTAGTGAAGTAAGAAAACTTACCATTTATGAACACTACACCAAAGAGGGACAAATTCCCTCCAGAAGAGCTACTTCTCTTTGAAAGTCTTCAAGGAGAACCTGAAGGACTGTCACTTGTTGAGTATGTTGAGGTAACTTTTATTTTGCATATTGGTTGGAATATATGACCACTAAAGGTTCCTTCCAAGTATGCAAATCCACAATTTGATTTCTTCACACAAAGGATTGCTGATGTCACACTACAGATCTATCAGGATCCCAAGGCATATTTCCAAGATATGATAGAAATGCTCTCAGATTTGTTCTACTCGATCACTACCATCTACTTCTGTTGATTAATGTAGGGACAAATTATACTGACAGAGGAAAGGTAGCAACTGTTTAAAAAGTAATGAAGCCCTGGGCAAGACCTTGGGGATAAAGTTGGCATTTTCATTGTAGCTACTAATTGCAAGGAATTAGATTTAGGAATCTAGAAACCTTTTTTTTTTTTTAAAGAAAATATAATCTTAGAATAGGATTTGGATTCTATGATCATCACTTGAAGTAGAACTCCAAAATTTAAAATTGGAACTTGAAAATTGGATCTGAGAAAGCCCCTAATCTAGCTGGCACACAGATAAGAATCCTCTTTATAAACCATTTCCCAAGTAACCACTCAGTCACTGGAGACCTTCAAAGGTGGGGAGAAATAGGAGATCCCACTCCTTTTGGAGGCGGCCCAGACCATTTGGGCAAAAGGTCTATATCAGTGATTCCCAAAGTGGGCGCCACCGCCCCCTGGTGGGTGCTAAAGTGATCTAGGGAGGCGGTGATGGCCACAGGTGCATTTGGGGGCAGTGAATAACTGTAAGGGGGTGGTGATAGTATGTGACAGGGGCGCTAAGTAATATTTTTTCTGGAAAGGGGGCGGTAGGCCAAAAAAGTTGGGAACTGCTAGTCTATATGTTAGGAAGATTTGTTTTATTTTTCCTAACAAATCTAAAGGAGTCTCGCTTTCTCTTCCCTGCAGTGCTCCTAGTTGGGCCTGCTGGGGCCAAATAGAGCAAGTCTGATCTCTTGACCACATGGCATAACCTTTCAAGTTTGTGAAGATGATTATTTTTGTTTCTTCCTCCCCTCCGCATCGCCCCCTCCAAAAGTTCACAAACAAAAATCACTCTTTTCTAGGTCAAATAGGCATGATTCCTACATGGTTTGATGACCTTAACTACCTTGGTTGGCTCCTGCCATTGCTTTCTAGCTGACCAATGTCTTTCCTAGAATCTAGAATTTCCAGAATTCATTTTTTTAATTAGCGAGCATTTATTAAGTATTTGCTGTAAGCAAAGTACTGTGCTAAGCAATGTAATGAAATAAAGGCAGGGCCCAAATGGCCCTAGGCTTTCAGGAACTTAGATTCTGTGAACCACAAGGACCAAGATTTGGATGACCCTAGTCAGAGGAAACAGAGCAGATGGATCACAGTGGGCAGTCAGATGACATGGAGGAAAGAGCTCTGAATACGGTATTAGGGAAATCTGTCTTTAAATGCCAAACTGAGAGCTTTGTGTTTTGATCCTTAAAGTAATAGGGAGCCTCTAAGGGCTGTTGAGTAGTAGGGATAGCATAGGCCAACCTGAACTTAAGGGCAATCAATCCCTTTGGGGTGGGTTGGATTGGCACAGGGAGATATGGTATAGGGAGACCATCCCTATTGGAATAGTCCAGGGGAAAGATGAAGAGACTCTGAACTTGGATGTTGGCAGTGTAAGTAGGGAGAAAGGGAAAGATGTGAGTGTTGTAGTGGTGAAGGTTATATGATTTGGCAATTAAGAGGATAATTGGGGTGACAATGAAAAGTGGAAAAGGCCACTAGGGTTGTGAGCCTGAGTGTCTGGAAGGTTGGTGGGAGACTTCAATAACCTTAGCTTTCTTTTGTCCTGTCTCATTGCTCATCCATGTTGTGCTTATAGTCTCCTAAGACCTCTGGATCACTTTCAGACAGATTGCTAACTCGATATGCCTCCCCCAGCTTATACATGTTAAGGTGAATTTTTGAAACTAAAGGTTTCAAAGGTCCTTGCCTAGTGAACTCCTTTTAGATCCTGATTCTAACATTTAATATGCCAGTTATCCTTTCTTGCTTTATGTCATCGAAAGATTTAAGTCCTCTGTGCCTTTATCCAAGTCACTAATAAAAGTATTTTAAAATACAAACACACACACACACACACACACACACACATGCACACACACACTCAAAAAAACCAATATAGATCCCAGAGACACACCAGGAGAAACTCCTACCCAAGTTGATATTAAGGAAATGATGACTACATTTGGATCCCACAATTCAAAGAGTTATGAATCCATCTCATTTAACTCAAGTATTCACATAAAGGTCTGGGGAGACTAAATATTTTGTGAAAATACAGGTTTACTACTTGCTTCTCCCTAATTTCACAGTCTAGTAACTGTCATTAAAAGGATCTAGGTGGATTTGGTAAAGCTTTTTACTTTTTCATGCCAAGACTTGGAATAGAATAATGGAATAAGTATTTATTAAGTGCCTACTATGTGCCAAGCACTCACAAAGTACTAAATACTTTATAAATATTATCTTAGTCATCTCTTCTCCAAATCAACCATCCCTAATTCTTTCAATGGATTCAAATGTCATGGAATCAATGCCTTACACAAACCTAGTGGAACTATCTTCGATTATCGCTTCCTTTTCCAGTTAGTCACTAACAATTCCTTAAATGATATGTTCAGTTTATTAGGAGAGAGACAGGAAAAAAGTAATGTGATTTGAATTGACTACAAGGCTAGTAGGCTAGTAGAACTCACTAGTGTGATAGGGAAGTTTGAAAAAAAAAAGATAACTCAAACTTGGGCTGTATTGACAAGCATTATATGCAGAATTGTTGGGTGATAGTTATGTTGAACTGCATTCTGGACAGACCACAATTGAAGTATTAAATGTAATCTGGGGCATCATAATATGGAAGAGTACCCAAAGGCATCCAAGCAGGATGGTTAAGGGCATTAAGTCCAGGTCCTAAGCATCCATTAAGGGGATTAGGAATGGTTAACTTGGAAAAGAGATAGTCAGGATAATATTTGTCAATTGCTGAATGGAGTTCTTGATAGATAATAAGCTTTTTTAATAAATTCATTCTATCTGTTTCAAGATTTGGCATTAAAAAAGAGGGTGGGGGGAATTGCCTAAGTATTTGAAGACCAGTTGCATGAGTAGGGTTAGACTTTCTGCTTGTTCTAGACTTGCAACCTAGGAGTCATTCTGGACCAGTGGTTCCCAAACGTTTTTGGCCTACCGCCCCTTTTACAGAAAAAATATGACTTAGCTCCCCCTGTCACATACTATCACCACCCCCTTACAGTTATTCACCGCCCCCAAATGCACCTGTGGCCATCACCGCCTCCCTGGATTGCTGCAGTACCCACCAGGGGGCGGTGGCGCCCACTTTGGGAATCACTGATCTAGACCATCTCTCACCCTGCTATATCCAATATGGTGCCAAAGCTTATAGGTTTCACCTCTGTGATATCTCTCCAATATGCCTTCTCTCCTCCAACACTGTCTCCACCCTGGAACAGACCTTCATCTTTTCATACCTGGACTATTGCAATAGCTGTTGGTGAGTCTGCCTTACCCCAAGTCTCTCCGCATCCAATCCATTATCTGTCCAGTTACTAAAGTAACTTTTTCGAAAGTTTAGATCTGATCCTATCATCTGACTCTAGTTAATGAACTCCCATGTCTTCCTACAGCTTCCAAAATCAAATATGGAAGGCTCTGTTTGGCATTTGAAGTCCTTCACAACCTAGCCCCCTCTTACCTTCCCAAAACACTCTGAACTAGCACCCTGGTCTCCAGACTGTTCCAGGAACAAGACACTTCATCTCTGGGTTCTAGGCATTTTCTCAGGCTGTTTCCCAGCCCTAGAATGTTCTCCTTCCTCATCTCCTACTTCTGGATTCCCTTAAAGTCCCAACTAAAATCTCACCTTCTACAGGAAACCTTTCCCAACCCCTCTTAATTTCAGTGTAGCCTTCTGTGAATTACTTCCTATTCATCCTGTATTTAGATTGCTTTGTATATATATTTACACCTTGTTCTCTCCATTACATTGTGAGCTCTTTGAGGGAATACCTCTTTTTGAATCCTTTGGGCTCAGCACAGTCCCTGGTACACAGTAGGCACTTAATAAATGTGATGGATTAATTGGTTCCCTGAGGGCAGGCCTAGGAGTAGTGGAGGAAGTTGCAGAGAAGCCCATTCGATTTTGCATCAGCTAGACTTGCTACCCATCAGAACTGTCCCAAAGAAAATGGGCTCCTCCTCACTGGGAGCTTTTCAGGAGTGACTTGGTAGTCTTTTGGGAATTTCTTTACAGGCGTGGACTAGACTAAAAGGTCCCTCCCAATTCTAGAATTTTCTGTAATTTCGTGACAGCTCCACAGTTTCCTGCCTAAAATGTTCTCGAGATTGGACACCGTAGAGCAAACGTGGCCCAACAGCGGGATTCTCCCCTCTCTGCTTCAAGACGCTCGGTTTCCAGAGAGGCAGTCTAAGATTACACTCGCTTCCAAGGCTGCCGTTGTTCTGTCGACTCACCTTGAACTTGCCGTCCCTTCGGGACCCGGGGCCTTTTTCACATGAGTTGGTATCTAACCTCATCAACCCCATCCTGTGCTTGTGCCAATGATTTTTTGAACCCAAGTGTAGGTTTTTACAAATTTTGCTATTAAATGTCATCTTTGTAGACTTGGCCCATCACTTCAACCTGTCAAACTATTTTTGGCTCCTCATTCTTTCATCCAGTGTATCAGCTCTCCCTCCCAGCTCCATGTCATCTGAATTCTAAGCAATTCATTTTACAGTCTGTGTGCAGAGTGAATATTCCACAGTGGGAATGGAGATGTTTGCACATTTGATTCTGTTGAGTTAGGCAGTTACCAAAATAGTCCATTTTCTCTCAAACAGCATGATCTGTTTCCTTGTCCCAAACTCAACATTAAAGGGGTTTCTTTTTTCATTTGATCCCAACCCCCAATCTGTACTTGATCCTTTTGAAAAGTTGAGTGACTGAACATCAAGACACAATGAACACTGTCACAATGATTACTGTCTTTCCAACTTATCAAGAGGTGACCCAATTTTCAACTTGCTGGGCCCTTCCTTCCACCCCCTTCTTCCCTTCAATTGGTATGAATGCCATGTTTATAATATGGTGAGCTCTGAAGCATGGAGCAAACTGAAAATTGGGTTGAGATGGCCAGGCTGGAATGCTGCTCACTCACTGGTTTTTTGTTTTGTTTACACTGGGGGAGTGGAGATAGTATTTCAATTTCATTAATGTGGAGAACTCCCAATATTCAGATTCTCTCCAAGATTTTAGATCAGCAACAACTATTACAGCTTTGGGAACTCCAGTGGGTCACTGAGGGCTGAAGTCACTTGCCCAGAGTCCCCCAGAGTCACTGTAACAAACATTTATTGAGCACCTACTATGTGTGGCTGGTTCCTGCTCTCAAAGAACTCACAGTCTAATGAAAGGAAGACAACATGTTAAAATAAGCTGAAAAACAGGGGCAGGGAGGGTATCCCCCATGGAGGTATGATGAAGTCCTGCAGCCAAAGTGAGAAACGATTGGAGGACATGCGATGTATAGGCTGATTTCATCTTGTACAATGGTGCCTTTCTTTAGATGGTGGCATCCAGGAAAACAGCCGGGCAATGAAGAATGGGATGCACTGGGCATCCTCCTTAAACGGAGGAGAATCTGGGAGGAGCTCTGCAATGTCCACCCTCCATCCTCTTCATTCAGGGTCAAGGAAGGTACAGGAGAGCAGCGGGCATCGAGGACCTACGAGTTTGAGAATTGGTTTCATTTTGCAGAGTGATGAGTTCCTGGAGATTATGAAAGCCAAGTGAGAAGGTGAACGCCCCCTCCAAGGAAAGGTCGGGAGGAGCTCTGCAGAGTGACTCCATAGCCAGGAGGTCGATCTTAGACCCAGAAGATCATTCATTTCAATTTGGAAGAGACCTCAGAATCTATCTTGTCCAACCCCTTCCAACCCTTGGAAGATGAAGAAACTCAAGCCTAGAGAGATTCAGGACAACTCTCCAAGGTGACACCGTTGGTAAGTGTCAGGGGGTTCTTTCTCTACCCAAGCAGCCATCCTTACTCTCTACCCTATGGCACAGGGGTCCTGAAAGCCTCTCTTTGTAGGGTTCAAAGTGGGACCAAGGAAGAACTCATGAAGCACTAGGAAGGGATGATGTTGAGTGAAAGATGGTGAAATCTAAGGGAAATGGATTTCTTCTACTTGGTTACCTTAACTCCTCTCTTATAGTATACAATTGAAAATAACTTCCTCTCTAGACTTTTTTTTTTAAATTAGGAAATATTTGATGGCACAAGATATTGACTGTTTGACCAGAGAGACATGATGCAAAACATAGTACACCGGTGACAGGCAAAGGGGATGGAAAACACGGCCTGGGCTTTTCTTTCTCACTTTTCCCTGTGATGCTATTTTTTTTGTCTGATTCTTTTTACACAATTTTCTTTGGGGTCTTTGAACATCTTTGGGATGGAAATACATCACATTCTGTGGCAAGAAATACAGGAGAACAGGATCACATTTCCTTAATTCCTGTTCAGTCCACATCATTTGTCAATGGCTTGCTCTTGGCATGTTGTTTCTTCCTTGTCCTTCAACTCATTGGAATCTCTGCCTTCCATTTATATGCACAGATGTAAAATGAGGCCAGTCTGTACGATGACCACAGCAGCTTTAACAAATGCAAGCAGGGGCCATGATTTATACTGACAAGCTGGGCCTCAAAGGAGAGATGCCAAAACCCACCTCCTCTGCTCTTACAAAGAGGACCCTGCATATAGTGGCGCACTCTGGGGACGGCATATTCCTTAGTTTGTCTGCACTGCTTCCCCCCCTCCCCGCCCCGTTAAATTCTTTTTGAATAAGATAAAAGGAGGAGGGGTTACATTGAGAATATAAAGGATGTAAAGTAAAAAAATAAAATAACACTTCCCAGCTGTGTGACCCTGGGCAAGTCACTTGACCCCCATTGCCCACCCTTACCAATCTTCCACCTATGAGACAATACACCGAAGTACAAGGGTTTAAAAAAAAATAAAATAAATATTTATATGTGTATATATATATATATATATATATATATAAAAATATATATATATAAAATTAGCAAGATTGCATTTGTAAGAGACTGACCTCTTCATAGACTTAGTTCCTATCATAGCCTACATTTGGAATTCCTGATCTCCTGTTGGCTAGAGGTGCCAGGCACCACCTTGTCACTGGGTATTTTCTCTGTATTGCTTATGGATTTTTTTGAGCTTTCCTTATCTTTGTGTACTTGTTCTTCTTCAGTAGAAACTAAACTCCTTGAGGGCAAGTTCTGTTTCCTGTGTGTCTCTTCATCTCCAGCAAAGACCTTGGCTCTGTGCACAATAGACACAATGGAATCTTATTGAATTGTCTTGAATTGAATTAAATAATTAAGAGCCAGATGGTCCAATTCTTTATCCTCTGGATGACTCAAAATAGTTTTTTTTTTTCAGACTAAAAAAAAAAACAACACTTCAATTGTGTTGCAACCCTGCCACAGGATTTCACTTCAAAGCTGCGGAGGGACCCCTCCCTCTCCTGTCCCTTTATGGGGCTCTCATTTTTATCAGGCTCTCTTGTTCTATGGGTTACTTTTCTCCCTGGAGTCTTCCTTCCTTTGCTGAGGTCTTTGGCCTTAAAGGATTTTATAAAGAACATACCTTAGTAATAAGAAAGCAGAAAGAGAGGTCTGAGAGTGGTATCTTGGGGGCAGTGGTGCCATGGAAAGGGAGGAAAAGAAGGCTGGAATTTTAGGCAGTAGCTCTGTCTTCAGAGTCCAGCTCTAGTTACAGGCAGTAAGTGGTTGAAGTTAGTTGACCCCTAACTAGGTCTCAGTTTCCTTATCTATAAAATGAAAGGACTTGTACACCTGGGGGAGGGGGCTTCCTATATTTATGATCTTTCCTTACAAATGAAGATTCATGCATTTTAAATACACTTATTGAAGACTGAATCATTCTCCCTTCATTTCTTCCTTCTGATCTGGGGTACAAGGTTCCCCTACATACCCTAACACCCCAGGTTGTAGGCCAAGTCAGAGAGTACATAAAAGAATCATTTTTCCCTTGAATTCCTGCACTATTAAGGGAAGGCAACTTTGATTAAGATGAAAATCCCCATGGGACCCTCCTTCATTCTCCATGAGTGCAGATAGGCACCTCCCAGCTTGCTCCTGATAAACATCTATTTTATATCCCAGATATCTGATTATCTTCTGAACTGGACACTTCACCCTCTTTTAACATTAAGGCATAGGACATAACCACATGACCCATCTCAGATTCCAGAGACCCAGTAGCATGGCATCATCATCTTTTCTCTAGTCATGTAGGCCCTGTTGTCAAAAGGCTATAAAACCCCCAAATATCATCTCCTCAGGGAGGTAGTGTTCTACTTGTGCACTGTCTCCCAGCCTTTCAACGTGGCTTCCAAATTAATAAATTTCCCTTTTTATTTTTAAGCTAAGTTTTGGTGTCTTGCATTCTTGCAAAGGGCAACCTATGCCAAACCTCAAAGGTCTCTTACAATAATTCTTTCCTTCCTTCCTTCCTTCCTTCCTTCCTTCCTTCCTTCCTTCCTTCCTTCCTTCCTTCCTTCCTTCCTTCCTTCCTTCCTTCCTTCCCTCCNGAGGTACTGGGGACCTACTGGGGTTTATTGAATAGATGATATGAGTAGACTTACATTTTGAGAAGATCCTATTGGAGGATGGACTGGAGTGGACAGAGACTGGAGGCAGGCAAACCCCCAGCAGTAATCCAGATATGAAATGATGAGGGCCTCTACCAGGATGGTAGATAGTCAGAGGACAGAAGAGACAGCAGAGAAGGAATGTATGTGGAGGGAGGAACTTTCAGCACAGGAAATGACATCAGGAAACCATTTTTCTTTCCAAAAAGATCTGTACCAGCAGCAAACTTTAAGTTGAGTCAAGGCCCTAGGGATGGGCATATCTGCTTTTCTGTATGTTTTCTAAATTTAAAAGTCACATGCTGAAGTCAAAGGGGCTGCCTGGGGTGGTGATATGGTGATGACACTTGAAATGTGGAGCCAGGGAAGAAACTCTGCAAAGGTGACCTTTTCAGGGGCCCTTGACATTCTGCTTTCCACAAAGATATCAGCCTTGCCTGGGTCATTCAAGGTTCAGAAGCCACCAGCCTTTGTTTGAAGCCAAGGCCATAGAGGTGATGGGCAGAAGTGATGTGTCTTGGATGTTTGGTTCAAGATGGGTCAGTCTAGTTCTTTGGAGTGTAACTTTTCCCCACTCTCAAATGTTTTTAAGTCCAAAGTTTTCCACTCCTGCTGTTCTTGGCGAGGGTACCCATCCAACTTTTGGCTGTTGTAAAAAGTTTGCCCATCATTTTACTGTTTTCCTTGTTCTGCTGTCTGGGACTCTGTCTTCTGTATGCTCAGGCTCTAAAAGAATTCTTCTGGTTATGCATGATTTCAAGCAAAAGGATATTCTGTGGTGGAGCCCTAAGGGGGAGAAAGGCAAGGGAGGGCCTGGCGTAGATCATGGAGAACCATGCGTTTAGACACCTGGGTTCACATTCTGAGAAAGAGCCAACCCTTGTGTATCAACCGTCCAGCTGGAATGAAGATTGATTTAGAGCTAGAGGTATCCTGGACAGTTCAAACCTTGGAATTTCTCCTTACTGCCTGTTATATATATATGACTGTTAGAAAGTCACTTGACCTGAAAGGGCCTCAATTTCCTCATCAGTAAAATGAGGATCCTGGACTCAGGTACCTCTAGAGTCCATTCCCTTTCGTAAATCCCTGATTCTTAGGTTTCCTTCATAGCTCTGCATTTGCAGATCTGATTAGAGATCATTCATATTGTATTTTGGATGGTTAAACCCACTTTCATTTATAACCAAAATGTCAGCCGGCTCACAGAAAAGATGGCTCATGGGCTTTTGCTAAACCTCCATTAAACAAGCCCTCCTCAAACAAGCTGGGACTCGAAGAGAGAACAGCAACAACAGCATTTGGCTTTCCCTCTAGGAGTTTACATTCCATCGCAGTCAGTGGTGGATATGGCGGGTAAGCAAAGAGGCAAAGGAAGGGATTCTTGGGGTTCTTGGCCAATTGCCTTTTATCTTACTCCTAAATTCAAGCCAGTCTCATAGTTCTGCTCCTACCTAAGCAATTCCCCACTGCTATCCCTCCTCTTCTCCAAGATCCAGGGCTACTCACACTTCAATTAGATTCCAGCTCATTTTAAGGATGTGAACAATGCTTGAGATGTAAAGGCTGCAACATCAAGAAAATGCTAGCCCCATCCCAGCCCACCCCAGCCCCCAGGAAAAAGACCTTGTCCCCTCCCAAGCCCCCTGGGGCAGAAGCATGGAAGGTGAGGCCAGCCCTATCCCCAAACCCACCAAAAGTTGGAAAACTCAGACCGATGCTATGTTGGTCATCACCAAAATTTCACTTTGCGAAAGAACTTCGCCCTGGTCCTGAAGAAATGATTGTGTGGCCAGGGAGCTTAAGTGCTGGCCGGACACACACATATGCCTTCATCTGTTAAAGGAGAGTGTTCCAGCAGTGGGGGTTCCTAGTGTTCTGGGGTGGAAAATATCTCATTTGACATCTCTGGGATATTGAGAGAGTGGAAAAGTCGAGTGGTGTGCCTCCTGACTAGGGGGACACATGCTCCAGAAGGGTGGCTGGCCTCGCCTGTCTCCCCACTTGCTTTGGGGTCCCTCTTCCTCTAAAGCTGGTATCTTCCAGAATATTTGAAAAGCCTTTCTTCGCTGTGAATATGTCCCTTTTGGGAAAGGCAGCAATGGCAAAAGGGTCTTGGAGGATTTTACAAGAAATGCGAGATGACTTGAGGTGGGACAGAAGACCAAGTGAGAAATGGAGAAAAGTTCCTATAGAGGGTAGTGCTTGAGGTAGGCCAGGAAGGAAGGGAGGGAGGTGGAAGAGGACTCCAGACATGGGTGACCATCTGTGCTGTACAAAGCCACAGAGAAGGGGGAGGAGGTGCTGATTAAAAGGAACCCAAAGTTTGGCAGAAATCAAGTGCAAGAAGGGGAATAATGGGAAATGGGTCTGGAAAGGTCGAAGGGAGCCAGATTGGAAAGGGCCCAGGTAGGCTGGGAGGGTGGCGTTTTATTCTAGCAGCAACAAGGAACCACTGAACATTTTTGAGCAAGGGAGTGGCACGGTCAGGCTTCTGCTTTAGGAAAATGATTTTGGCTGGTTTAGGAGCTGACATGAACTTTGCAAAGCTGTTTACCACTTATGGAACTCACCAACAAGTGAAAAGAGTCATTTTTTTGTCAGGACTAAAATAAAAGTGAATCAGAAAAATCCCGTGTAAATTTCTACAGGAAAGTTTTCAGCAAATAAAACTGAGCCTTCCATTTATTTATTTATTTGTTTGTTTTGGAGGAAAGAGTTCCAAATGAATCAACCAAAGATATTTAAAAAATAATTCAAAGAAGCTTGTATCAGAACCAGATTTCACTCATACTCTGCTTGTTTTGACATCTCTTTGTAGAAGTCCCTTTAATTCAAAATGAAAAACAAAAAATATCAACGTACCAATGGCCGGGTAAACTCACCATCAACTTAGTTGCCTTCTCCAGCGATGCCAATTTGTGTCCTCTCATGTCTGCCTGCCCCAAGCCACTCCTGTTGGTCCAGGTGCTCCCAGAAGTTCAGTCCAGGTGCTCTTCCAACCAACCAACCAACCAACCAACCAATCAATATTAAACACCTATTCTCCACCAGAAACAGTGCTAAGCACTAGAAATACCTTCCAAAGTATCTTTTTTGAGTCGTCTTGGGATTTAATGGATAATAATGGAGTGACTGGGCCATCCCTTGACTCTCATCTCATATATTGACCAGCCCAGCTTGTTTTTTAATATATTCATGAAGCAATCAAATAAAGATAAAGAAACAAAAACAGAAATGGCCAACTTTGGAGTGAATATGGCAGGAAGTCTGAGTTTACAGGACCCTAAATTTAGGGACAGAAATCACCATAGAGAGAATTTTTTTCCATATCTCTCCCTCATTTACCAGATGAGGAAAATGATGACTGGAAATGAAATGATTTGCTCAGTGTCCCCCCAGGTAGGAAAAGGAAAAGGAAGAAGTAAAGTCCAAGTCCTTTGACTCCATATCCAGACCTATTTTCTTTCTTTTCTTTTTTAAATAATATTTGCCCCAGTTATATGTAAAAATGATTTTTACAACCATTTAAAAAATCGAGTTCCAATTTATCTCCCTCGCCCCACTTCCCTTCCCTCCAGACTTGTTTCTCATACGTCACATTGAATAAGTTTACCAATCGCACTGTCTCACCTAAAGTTTGATCGTTAAGCAAGCTGGACTTTAAGTAGAACAGATTAGATGTTTTAAAGTATGGAAAGACCTGTATGAATTTATGGAGAGTAAAACAAGCAGAACCGAGAAACATTACATACAACAACAGAAATGTTGTTTAAAGAATGATTTATCCATCTCCAGAGAAAAACCTGATAAATGGAAATCAGCAAGCCATAGTTTTATATAGATCTATATCGGTTTGTCAAATGGCGCCCTCCCTAATGGCGGAGAGGATGGAGAGAGGGCGTTACCTGGGAATTTTAATGTAACCAACAAATAAAGAAATTTAAACAAAAAAGCAAGCAAGCTAGACTTACGCCGATAACGTCAGTACTGGGTAAGTCTCCTTCCCAGGCCCGTGGACCTCTTTGCATTTGGGTTAACTCACTTTTTCAATTAAACTGGCTCTGTGACAGCAGAGCAGGTGGCCCCCAAGTCTCAAAACCTTGGCTGTGTCTATCCTTGAGACCAAGACATCGGGAACCCTCCTCCCAAGCCCCGGTCGCAAATGCTTGGAGGGGAGGCTGCTTTGGATTAGGCTTGTGTGCCACAGATGTTTACATTTTGGTCAAACAAAAGCATATCATCATTAGAACAATTCTGGAAGGAAATTAATTGAGCCTCCGCCCTCTGAGCCCTTCATGGGAAATAGAAGCAGCTGGCCTGATTGACCCAGTGCTATTCACAGCCCAGGCAACAGACCTGCTATTGTTCAGCTCCTTGTCAGCCTGGGCTGAGTCAGGCAGCCAGTACAGGCATCCTCCTCCTTCTCAACAGTAGTCTGAGGACATTTGAACCCATCTCAGAAGCCCTTCTCTGACCTACCCTTTTGGATGACCAAAATCCCAGCCGTAAGATTTGGGGGCCTCCGGCTAGATGTAAAAATTTGATTTGAAAATCAAGATGATGTTGTCATCTGAATACCGACTCCATACGTGGCCAATGTCCTTAGAGGAAATCGGGGATCCAGTTGATTTTTAATGCCCTTTTCTAGGCCCAAAGGCCTATATATAGAGGAATTTTTTTAGGGAAATGTTGGTTTGAGGTTTTGAGAGTCCATCTTGGAATTGGAGGGTGAGCTCAGTAGCCAGCGAGGCAAACCAGAACCTGATCCAGAATCACTGACAAGTGCTCCTCTAACCATTTCTTGGAGACCTCCAGTGGAAAAAAGGCTCACTGTCTCATGAGGTAGTCCTTTCCCTTCTGGGGACACCTGTCCTAGTTAGAAAGAGTTTTCTTACACTTTAAATAAATTTGTTTTTGTAGAACTTTTACCCGGTGTCCTTGCTCTGCCCTTTGGGGCCAAGAAGAACAATTTGAATCTTCTGCTTATTTGACAGCTCTCCACCTTATTGAAGATGGAGACCATATTCCCTCTGAAACTTCTCTTATCCAAGCTAAACATTCCAGTTCCCTCAAGTGATCCTCAGATGGCATGGACCAAAAGCCCTTCCTTATCCTGGAGGCCTTTTCTGGATACTCTCCATCTCTTTAATCTCTTCGCTAAAATGGGACAACTAGACCAAGCCCAGTGTTCCTGATAGACTCCAGTGAGGGCAGAAAAAAGTAAGTATCTCTGAAATGGTTCTATTGAGGTCCACAAATTGTTTTAATAGAATACATTAATTTTGAAACATTTCTTAAAAAATTCTGAGTCAGAAAATCCCTTATTTTCTGTTTGCTGTGGTTGATGACTCAAGTCAACCCAACTTTGGAGCTGACTCTGACTCTAGTCTGCTCGTTTTTTTCCCCTCCAGTTGTTAAGCACAGCTCTCAGCTTTATCCATTCAACACAAATAGACTAAAGGCAGCCCTCTGAGGATGGGCACAGGGAGTGGGCATAGGGTCAGTTTAGCTGCCAAAGGAAAAATAGTTGAAAATGTCATTGTGTTTTCATTTTTGCAAAGCATTCAGCATTAAGAGATTTCACTTGATCATTACACCACCCCATGAGGCAAGTGCTCCAGAGATTATTGTCTCCATTTTTATGGTAAGGCAACTGGGATGGAGAGAGTTTATGGACTTTCCCAAGAGTCACACAGTGAGGGAGACAGTGTTTGTACTAAGCCCTCTTCCCTTCACATGGAGCACACACTCTCGGCCATGCATCCCTCTTATTTTGTAATGGGAATATGGACAACAGACCCATCCCATTTTGGAGAGTTTTCTCCCTTCCTGGTGCTAGAACCAGATAATTGACCAAGGAAAAAAATAAGGAAATTAAAAAAAAAGATTATGTTTATATACTGGCGATTCTTGTTCTTTTTTCACACTTCAAATCAGGAAAACATATTTCTCCTGCAAATTATTTGTCTTATTAAACTGGCTCCTGAAATAGCTATGCATTTTTCTGTATTTACTTCTTTTTGTATGAAGAGACAGTGGGAAGATAGTGGAGTACAGCCTGACAACCAGCTAAATTCTCCCAATATTCCCCTCCAAGCCACTTTAAATAATGCCTCAAATCAAATTTTGAAGTGGCAGAACCAAGAAAAGATTAGAGGGATGTGTTTTTTTCCCTCCTAAGACAACTTAGGAGGTTCACAGGAGAGTTCTGAAACAATGGGGTGGTTGCAGGCCCAGAACATGGCAGAAGCCTCAGACTAGGCTTTGGAGATGGCAGTGACAGCTTCAGGAGCTCTGAGGCTAAAAAAAAGTGGTTAAATGACTAATCAGAAAGAAATTAAAGAGGACCATTTTCTGTATTGGGTGTAGCTGGTGTGGTTTGGCACCTTTATTACCCATAGGCTGTCCTAGATTGTAGTTCTAGATCAGAGTGGAGCACTTGTGATACATCACAAAGGAGTAGAAATCCTTGTTTCAATTCCAAAGTGGAGAAGAGCACTAATACTTTTATGTGCTGAGAACCAATGGCCCTTCCTCTGCAAAGACCAGAGCATATACCAGGAGAACAATAACCATAATTCTTCTGGGATCAATTTCACCTTGGAAGCACCAAAAACTTAGAAGGCCCCCAGAACTAGGTCTGAAAACAGCAGCATGTAAATGCATGAAGCTTGGCAAAGTGCATCCCCACTACCAGGTGAGCAGAGCCCAACATTAACAACAATGTGGAAAAAAAAAGCTGCAAACAAAGCCTCAAAGGAAAATGCTAATTGAACCCAAGGCCAGAAAGAATTCCTAAAAGAGTTAAAGAAAGAAATGAATAATGGAGGGGAAACTGTGAAAAGAAATGAGAGTAATGCAAGAAAATAATGAGAAGAGAATTAACAATTTGTCAAAAAACCACATAAAATGCTGAAGAAAGAAGTTAAAAAACAGAATTGGCCTACTGTGAAAGACTGAAGAGTTTTAACTTAACTCCTTTTTAACTCCTTAAAAAGCAGAATTGGTCAATTCGGGGAAGAAGTACAAAAGTACATTAAAGAATAATTTTAAAAAATTAGAATTGGGCAAGAGAAACCTAACGATTGCATGAAACTTCAAGAAACAATAAATCAACATTTTAAAAAAATGAATAAGAATATGGAAGAAAATGCGACACATCTTATCCAAAAACCAACTGATGTAGAAAATATATCAAGAAAAGATAATTTAATAATTATTGTATCAACAGAAATTTATGATTAAAAGAAGAGCCTAGACATATTTCAAAAAATTGTAAAGGAAAACTGCCCTGATATCTTAGATCCAGAGGGTAAAATAGAAATTGAAAGAATCTACTGATTACCTCCTGAAAGAGAACCCTAAATGAAATCTCATGAAAGAACTCCCAGATGAAGGAGAAAAACATTACAAGAAGCCAGAAATCAATAAAAAATTATGGAACCACAATCAGAATCGCACAAGTTTCCATGATAGGGGAACAGAGGAATTGGAATATGATATTCCAGAGGGCAAAGGAGCTAAAATTACAACCAAGACTCATCTACCCATCAAAACAAGATAATCCTTTAGAGAAAAAAAATAGATATTCAATGAACTAGAGGACTTCTAGGCATTCCTGATGAAAAGACTGGAGCTAAATAGAAAATCTGACTTTGAAATATAAGACTCAAGAGACACATAAAAAGATAAATATAAAAGAATAATTATAAGTGACTCAATGGAGTTAAACTGTTTATATTCCTATATGAGAAGATGATTTCATAAGAACTTTATCATTTTTAGGGAAGTTAGAAAGACTCTGGAAAGACAGAGAGCATGGGTGTGAGTCAATTATGTTGGAGTTATCTCCAAAAAAAAGAATATAAGGGTGAGAAAGAAGGATGCACTGGGAAAATGGCAAAAGGACATGTAGAATGGGACAAATTTTCTCACATAAAGGACACATGCAAGGAAGAGATTTTATAGTAGGGGAGAAAATGGGGTAGTAGTGGCAAGCAATGCTTGAACCTCACTCTTATCCAAATTTATATGTATATATATTTTATGCACACACTCAGTTGTTTTTATATATGTATGTGTGTAGGTGTTATTTATATATGTACACACACATGCATATATATATATATATGTTTTATATATGAACTCATTTGGGTGTTCACTATAGAAATCTATATTGACCAGTATTGAGATAAGAGGGGAAAGGAAAACCTTTTTTATTTCTCTTTTTTTTTTCCTGATCAATTATTTGGTTCTAGCACCAGAAAGAAGGAAATATGAGACATGGGTAGGAGGGATAATGAGAAAAGTAGTTTGGGTGAGGTAGTGGTCAAAATCAAGACAGACTTTGGAGGAAGGACAGGATAAAAAGAGAAAGATAAAGAGAGAAAAATGGGATGACGGGAAATGCAAGTTAGTGATTATAATTGAGAATGTGAATTGTAAAAGCTAAACCCATTTTAAAAAAGTGAATTAGAATGAACTGGAAACCAGAATCCAATAATAAATTGTATAACAAGAGACTCTTGGGACAGAAAACACATACAGAATTGATTTGATGAGCTGGTGCTTCAGCTGAAGTGAAGGTGACAGGGATGGTATTCATGATCTCTGACAAAACAAAAGCAAAATTCGACCTAATTGAAAGATACAATCAGGAAAGTAATATTTTGCTAAAAGGTACCATTTATAATAAAGTAATATAACATCATATCTCATGGCAAGTTTCTCTAATAAAAGTCTCATTTCTCAAATATATAGGGAACTGAGTCAAATTTATAAAATAAGAGCCATTTCCCACTTGATAAGTGGTCAAAGGATTTGAAGAAGCAGTTTATAGAAGAAATCAAAGTTATCTCTAATCTTGTAAAAATTCTCTAAATCCCTAGTGATTAGAGAAGAATAAATTAAAACAACTCTGAGGTACCACCTTATCCCTATCAGAAATGACAAATGCTGGAGGAAATGAGGGAAAATTGGTACATTAATGAACTATTGGTGGAGTAGTGAACTGGTCCAACCATTCTAAAGAACAATCTGGAATTATGTCCAAAGGGTTATAAAACTGTATACCCTTTGCTCCAGCAGTATCCCTAGGAGGTCTCTATTCCAAAGAGAATAAAGAAAAAGGAAAAATGGCTATATATACAAAAATATTTACAGTATTTCTTTTTGTGATGGCAAAGAATTAGAAACTGAGGGGATGCTCTTTAGTTGGCGAATGGCTGAACAAATTGTGGTATATGAGTGTTATTGTGCTATAAGAAATTATGAAAGGGGTGGTTTCAGAACGAAAAAACAAAAACAAAAACATGGCCAATCCTATAGGTGCTGATGCAAAGTGAAGTGAGAAGAATGGGGAGACTACTGGGCATAGTAACAACAAAGTTGTAAGGATGACCAACTGTGAAAGACTTGGCTACTCTGATCATTACAAAGATCCAAGCAAATCCAAAGGACTCAGAATGAAAATATGTTCTCTATATGAAGTAGGAAAATATTTCTCTATATGAAAATCTGCAGAAAGAGAACTGATAAATTATAAGTGCAAATGGAAGTAAAATTTTCTTACTTTGCTTTTTTGTGACATGGCTAATATATATATATTTGCATTATTTCACATATATAATTGAAATCATATTGCGTGCCCTCTCAATTGGTGGAGAAGGGAAGAAGAGAATCTAGAACTTAGAATTTAAAAAGAAAAGAATGTTAAAAATAAATAAATATGAAATATTTTTAAAAGCAAGAATAAAAAGAGCCAGTGTTGTAAAGTGACTAGGAAGCTAGCCTCAGGGTTAAGAAGACTTAGATTCTTGGCTAAAATGGTTTCTGACCCATACTGGCTTTGACCCTGGGCAAGTTCTCACTTCTCAGTGTTCTAGATGCCCAAGGGACTAAAGGGCCAATAAGGTGCCTGACTATATTAGGAGAGTGTATTTCCTAGATCAGTGGAGTCCCAGGTCTAGCCCTCTCCCTTTGGAAAAAACCAACCAACTGAGGATTTATTTAGGGCCAGCACTGGAGATTGATAAAATGTGAGATCAAGGATAGGGACTGCACTTTTGTCATTCTGTCAGCAACAGCTAGAGCAGTGGCTGACCCATCCCTGCTCCTTAATAAATGCTTCTTGAATGGAGAGGAATTCTCTCGTCCCGTGCAACACGAGAATTCTCTCGTGCCTGAGGGCGAATGTGTCCTGTGTGTGAGGGTGCATGGTGGGAGATGTGTGGCTACATACTGAATATCTCTGTACGTTCCCCCCTTTGCAGATGTTTGTCAGCTGGTCCTCCACTCAGACTCTGCCGGGCTCCTTAGATGGGCAAGAAGGGGGCAGAGACAGCATCTTTCTAAAGTGGCTCGGAATGGTGTTATCTGCTTGTGGTCTCCGATGGAGGAGGGAGATGATGGGTTCAGGGGGAAGACGGAAAGTGTTGTTGATAAAAAGCAGAGCTCAGCTCCCGCATCGCTGGATGAGGATGGAATGCGCTCATGGAGCGGCTGCCCTTCGGTCCAGGAGAAGTTAAGGTTTGGGGGTCTTTGGTTGTTGCTGTTTGTTTGTTTCCCAGAGTGGTTGCCTTCCTCCCGGAGAGCCAGCCGGGCTTTGGGCAGATCCTGGCACATGGCCTGATTACAATTTGAAAATGGCTTTAGGAAATATTTTTAAAATCACTCATTACGTGTACTTTCAATAAAGTAAACCCAGTTGCTCGTGATTAATGGTCTTTTAAAATATAAATAAGATACTGATGATCATGATTGGAAAATCACAGTGTTCAAGCCACTGATGCATGTTCAGGTTCTCCAAGTGGATGGAGGTTACAGTGTGATTAAATTAATGGTCAAGGTCAGGGTTGATCTTGGCAGATCTCCTGCCATCATGTAGGAGTTTAAGTATTGTTTAAATTAGACCCTGTGAGAGAGAACAGCAGTCGAATTATGTTAATGGTTTTCCATAATGCATTCAGTGTGCAGAAGATTTTTCAGAATGAGGATTCGAGACTGGGTTTAGCCACAGCATCAGGGGTCCTCATGTGCTGAACTTGAAGAATCCTTCGAATGGACCAGATTCTCCCCTTGTTCAAGTATTGCTTAGGCAGTTGGAAGAATTCGTTTGATGGGCCAGGACAGTATGTTCTAATACTATGGAGCCTACGTGATGGGGTTGGTGGCAATGGTGGGGCACGGAACAGCAGTCTGAGGTCCAGCCCACATTCTATCTGGTAGAACCTCCCCCTCCCCCCAGTTATCAATATAAGAGAATGTAAGAGACAAGTCTCAAAGGTGAGGAATGAGTCTTGAGCAGCTCTCGCTCCCCTCCATCCACCTGGGGTAAATCCAGAAAACCTGCGAGGAAATGATTCTGATACCCGGAGGAAGCATCTTCCTCCCAACAAAGTCCCCTTGGAGTCAACTTTGGGAGGCAAATTCAGTCGGCGAAGATCTCAGACCCTGAGGCAGAGCTCACTGTGGTGGGGAGAGTCGCCAGGACATAGCCCTGGTGGGGGCAGACAGATTGGGGTTTTCCCAGTTACTCTTGGGGAGGGGACAGGGTCAGAGGTAGAAAAGAGGGCGGAAAGCTCAGGTTAGGGAAAACTTTCTTTCTAGTGTGACTGAGTAGAACCAGGGAATGGGAGCAGATGGGAAGGAAGGAGGAAGCTCTGTAGTTTTATATTTTAACTAATTATTTTTACAGAAAGGCAGTTTGGTACAGTGACCAGAGAGCTGGGCTGAGAATTAGGAAAAGTTGAATTCATTTCCCACCTCTGACATGCACTGGCTGTGGTCCCTTCTAAGTCACAAGCTCTTGGTGCTCTGGGATCAAAAACGCAGTCTCCCAGAAGGTGCTCACCCATACTGGTGAAGGAAATGTCTCATGAGCAGAGAGCTCTTTTGACTGATCAAAATTAAAAACAAGGTAAAATAATTATTAATAATTAATAAAATAATTAAAATTTAAAAACAAACAAAAATGAAATAGAAAAATTCTAACTCACAGGGGCTGAGCTTAGTAGTTATTAGACTTTGACAACACCATGTCTCGTCTGTCCTTTGCTAGTTCAGCCGATATTTGAACCTAAGAGGAAGCCTTGAGGTGGATCCATCCCTCTGTAAATGTTCTCTCTTCTGTCTTGTCTAGGCGATTTTGGATTCTGACTGTCAGCCTGATGGCCAGCATCCTTCTCCTCTGGATCATGGCAAGAAACCTCCTAATTAGTCTCTTCTCTTTCTCATGCATCCTCTAATCACGACAAATTGATATTCCCAAGCTGGTTCTGACCGTGTCATTTCCCCTGTTCCAAAGGCAATGTTTCCTTCTGGATTGGTTTCACCACTGTTTCTTTCTTTCATACTTCCTTTTTGCACCAAACAGATCCACTTGTGCATTCTCCAAGACGGTGTTCCATCTCCAGGTTTTAAATGCTCGCTCCTCCTTCCAGCTTCTTGGAATTCCTAGTCTTCCTCCATCACGGTCTGACTCAAGAACCCCCTCTTACATGAGTTTTCTCCTAATTGCCTCCCCCATCCCCAAATTACTTCGTCTTCAATTGTAGACCTGCATTTACTTATCTTATATTTACATTCAAAAACAGGATAGGTAGGGGATGCAGTGGATAGAGTGCCTGCATCAGGGGGACTCGTCGTTGTGAGTTCAAATCTGACTTTGGACACTTATCAGTGGTGCGGCCCTGGGAAAATCATCTATTTGCTTCAGTTTCCTCATGAGTAAAAGGAGCTGGAGAAGGAAATGGAAAACCACTCTGAATATTTTTGCCAAGAAACCTCAAGTGGGGTCAAGAAGAGTCAGACATCCCTGAAAAAAAGACTGAACAACTTCTAAAAACTCCTCTTTCCTCTCATCCCTGAAGAATATAATCTACTTGAGAGCAAGACTTTCTTTTGTACCATATTGATAACCATGGTTGTTAGCAATGTATTTATTAAATGCTTATTGACTTAAAGTGATCCCATTAGAGGAAAAGGGAGGAGGATACCTCAAGCCAGTCCACAAGACCCTGGTGGGACCACATAGACGGATCAGGAATGCCCCTATAGATGTCTGGGACATAAAGGTGTTCCCTCTCATCCTCTGATCCTCCATTTAAAGATCCAGATGGTGTCAGCTGCCAACCAACATTAACAAGAGAGGTCATGTGGTACTGTGTAGGTGGATAGGTCACTGGAGTTACATTCAGAAAGATGTGATTTCAAATTCGATTTATATACATTTACTAATTATATTATCCTAGAGAAGTAATTTCGACCTCTCTCTGCCTCTATTTCTCCTCTATAAAATCAAGGAGTTGGACTACTTGGTTTCTAAGGGCCCTACTAGCTTTAAATCTACAGAAGGTATAAGAAGAAATGAAGAGACTCTCTTGACATGATGGAAAGAGCTGCCATTTTTCCTCGGAAGGAAAGCATCTGTGGCCATTTTGGATACAGAAGATTTGGTTCCAAATCTCATCCTTGATATCTTCTGCCTGGCTGACTTTGGGCAAGTCCCTTCTCCTCCCTGGGATGATTTCTTCATCATTAAATCGACTGAGTTGTTTTAATGATCTCTGAGATCACCTCCAGCTCTAAATCTTTCTTTCAAGATTCTTTTTCTTTCTGAGAGATGTTATGATCATGAACAGCCATGTCAGAGAGATAGAGGGTTTGTGATGCTTTCAAAGTATCAAACAAGGCTAGAAAGGACTTGTAATCCCAAAAAGATTCTGCAGAAGAACTCCAAAGAACCACTATGCACCCTTTTGGACCCTCATTCTCACTTCCCATGAAAGGTGGAACACATTGCTTTAGAGTATCCCAGGATGCCCAATTTGCCTTTATTTGGGTGAAGGAATAAATCTGGCTTCCCTCCCAGGAACTACCAAGCTGACTGGTATAGAGCACTTAGCCTTGAAAGGAAGCGGGAGGCTATTTGGTAGTGGAGCTGAGGAGGAGCAAGGCAAAAAAACTTTGACTTCCCACCCAGAACCTTCTTCCCCAATGATGTGCTGCCTTGACCAAGACCATCATCCAAGTTCAGTCCACTCTCATTCTTGTTGCAGTCAGGTTCCCAAAGAGACCTCCAAAGAGGATAGATGAAGGTCCTTTTCCCTTTGAGTCCATAGGACTAAGATCTACCCTCCAAGGCTCATGGGGGAATATGGGACCATGAAATCCCAAGCCCTGAGAAGTCCCTGTATGAGCTCCTCGGAAACCTCCAGTGAGCATCCCCACCCTGGGAGATGTTATTTTGGGTTGGGTTAATAATAACGCTGCCAGTTCCCAGAGGAATGCTGCTCTTTCCTTGGACCCATGTTGGTGCGTCTGTGCCCTCTGTATTACTCGAAGAGCTGCATTCTTCAGATTTCTCCGATTGTTTTGATAAGCTATGACTTGCTTTTCCCAGCCTTCCTCATTGTAAGCCTTTCGAACAAGCTCCTTCCCCAGCCTGGCACAAAGCAGGAGAAAAGGGGAATCCTTTTTTTAGCATTTTGCAAAATGGGCGAGGGCATGGGCTGGTGGAGAGCACTCCCTGTCACTGCATTGGGAAGTGAGAAATAATTGCCATTTCATTTTTGGATGGGGCAATAATTAATGGTGATTATTACATGGGGGCAGAGCTCTGTCGATATCTCTGCTGCTTAAAATGCTTCTATTTTTAGGGGTGACAAAAAGAATTTCAAAAACTGTGTTGTCAGCAAGGGGAAGAGACTTGTTTTTTTGTTAGCAATAAAGGGTTCCTGTGTTTGCTAAACCAGAAATTTATCTAAGACCAAAATTCATCAGACTGTTAAGAAGGAAGGAGTTTTAAAGTGGAAAGATGCATTGTGGCCCATAAAGAGAGGCCAAGAGGGAATGTTCCCTGTTCTGCTCCCAAAGGGAGCAGTGAACTCCCTTGATGACCCCTGGTCCCATGACTGCCTCTTGCCTTATTGATCTCAGTGAGGGAACTGGGTAAAAGGTAGCACCACCCCTGCTGGGAATCAGGGCTCCTTGCTTCTCTGACTTCTGTGATTCAGGAAACTAAAGGACAATAAACTTTAGGAATGGAGAGAAAGAGATGAGTCAGGGGAAGGAGAGTACCTGGGCTGCTGCAGCATCCTCCCGTAGCTTTGACCTCTTGATCACAAAGTCAAGTTCATTCCTTGGAGGGATACCTGAAAGGAGGCAGCCCGTGACTCAGTGGCTAGAAGATGATTCTGAGCTCTGTCTTTGGATGCTAAAAACAATTTTGATCCCTGGTCCACATGACAACTGATCAAAGATTTGATGCCAGGGGGCATGCTGCCCCTACTCCCATCCCTAGTCTCCTCCCTTTCCTTCTTATCCTCTCTTATCTCCCCTTCAGTCTTTCCCCTCTGGTCCAGTTCTGTTTCCACAGCATGGCAAGCAGATGGACATTCAGTATCAATGGGGTGATCTAGAGCCTCTCCAAAGTTGGAGCCAGCTGGGCAGGCTTGGGAATGCCAGTTTTTTCACTGGGTGCCTAGAGAGGAGCTGGGGACCCAACATACTCAGTCTTTGCTGATTGAAATGGTCGTAGACTGTGTCTTTCAGTAGTGCCTCAACTGTTGGTCATTAAACAAAATTAGAGAGGCCTCTCATTTCACAACTATGAAGTCTGGGTTGGCAAACGGTCCAAATCCAGAGATTCTGAGCACCCTCTCTCCTTTTCCCCACCACATTGTCACTGTAGATGTGAAAAGAGGCCGCCTTCGAAGAAGGAAGACTTTGTTCAGCCCTATTTCATGGGTAGCCATGACCAAGGAGAGAACATTACATCAAGGTCAAGCATCTAATGGTTAGTTTTCCCTCAATAAATACTTTCCTGAAAATGAAATATTGGTAAATTCAATTATTTGATTTAAAATGGGCAGAGAGAAAGGCCTTGGTCCTGCAAAAAAAACAAGCAAAAACAGCAACACAAAACACAACTAAACCAAATTCCTCCCAGCTTCCAGGATCTCCAATTCCGATCTCCCAGTTGGGCTGGGCCATCACTCATGTACTAGGTAATGCCTGAGATGGGGAACAAAAATCTGTTTCTAATGCCCATCTCTAAGGGGTCAGCTTGGTATGATGCCAAGCAAGACAAGCATTTATTAAACACTTATTACATGCCATTTCCTGTGCCAAGTGCAAGAAAGGCAGTTTCTGCCCTCAAGGAACCCATGCTCTAATGGGAGACAACACACTGAAGGAGATGGAAAGGGGGAGGGTTGAGGGAAAGGATCATTAGGTCAGAATCAGATCTAAGAAGAAAATGAAGGACCATCCATCTGGAGCAGCTCCCAAACTGGGGAACCGGGGAAGAGCTCACCATTGGGAAATGGAGGTCCCAGAAGAGGCAAGATGTTCCACGGGGCATCCAGGTGACAACGTGTAGTCAGGAAGACCCAATTCTGAATCTTTCCTCAGATACCTTGTTTCTCAAGCCCTAGAACTTCCTCAGCCCAGAAATTCACTCCACCACCGCCTATTTCTTCCAGGAGAAGCACCCCCTGCCCCTGCCTCTGCCTCCTCTTCCTTTGCTAGGCAGATTCCACCTGCACCTCCATTTTAAGGAGGAGGCCCAGGCCTACCACATTTTCATTTCTCTCCAAACAGTAATCCTGACTCTTGAAGGATTTTTCCTACCAGGAACCCTGAGCAAGGTACCTTCACAACCTCCCCTTGATCTTACCCCATTAGAATGCAAGTACCTCGAGGGCAGGGAATGACTTTCTTCTGCTTTTATGTATATTCCCAGGGTTTCACACTGTGCTTGGCACATAGTAGGCCTGATAAAGTGTAATAAATGCTTCTTGGCTCTTAGTAGGCACTTTACCTCTCTGAGTCTCAGTTTCCTTAGCTGTAAAGTGGGGGCAATAGTAGCACCTACTTCACAGGATGGTTTATAGGATCCAATGAAAATATTTGCAAGCTTTTAAATAGCTCCTCGACCTCTGGGATTCCTTTAAGCTCTAAATCTCTGATCCTGTGTTCTGTAATCTTATGAGGCAAGAGGTCCATGAGGGGAAAGACAAATAGAACAGCAGTGTGTAGTTGTGTGTGTGTGTGTGTGTGTGTGTGTGTGTGTGAGAGAGAGAGAGAGAGGGGGGGGGGAGGAGGGGAGGATTCTTGGATATTCTGGGACATTTTTCACTTCTTTAGCAATGGAGCTAAAGTAAAGCCTCCCTGATGAATTATATTCCCAGCCAACTGAAACCCTGGCTGGGTTGTGTTAACTCATTAAAGTCATGGTTAGGGATGGACACGCTTGCCATCTGTTTAAATATGTTTTCCCACATATACCTAGAGATGGTTTTGAGGACAATTCAAGAATCCATTCTGTTCCACAGTTACTGAAAGTGTCCAGGGCTCTAGCAGCCTCATGCTGATCAGCTCGGGCAGGACAGCAGGGCACTGGGGTGGCCTTCCAAGCCCAGTGTTTGTGTGCTCTCCCACAACATTTTCCCACTGCCGAGCAACCTGCTTGGCCAATTGGCCTGCCTGCTTCCCAAGTGTGGACACTCACCAAGAAAATAGTAGGAGACAGATCTGGGTTGGGTCCAAAACCTTCATTCCTGGCAAGCCTCGAGTGATGGATTGAACTTGATATGAAATGAAATACTAAGCTATTTTTAAAAATACTGGGTGATACCAGGGTCTCTTTCAATAATTGAACCTGGAAATGCCTGGAAAGCCAAATGGCTAAATCCCATGGCACTAAAGAGAAGTCCAGGTTATAAATGTGGTTTTGTTGTGGTGAGACCCTGGAGAGAGGAGTGGATGCCTAAAAGGAAAGGAAGAATGTTGAATGACCTATCAAACAATTAACGGGAACAAAACTCACCTGAGACATTCTCTCAGAACAGCCTATTGTTTCCCGTTTCATTAATGAATGCAGACTGAACTAAGAGTCACATGAGCTTGAAAAAACAGCCCTTTGCCAAATTCTCTATTTCTTCCCCACCTCTGGGATTCTTCTCGCTTAATAACATCAAGAGAAGCCTAAAAGAGGGGGGTGTCTTCAAGAGATGCTGCAGAGGTGAGGTAGACAGGCCTTAGCAACGGAATGGATATGAGGGGTAAGAGAAAGAGAAGTTGAGGATATCACCAAGGTTGCCAGCCTGAGTGCCTGGGAGAATAGAGATGTTCTTGGCAGTGATAGGAAAGGTCAGAATAGGATCTACGGAGAAAGATAATGAGCTCAGTTTTGGATATGCTGAGTTTTTTTAATCTATCTATATATCATCTATCTATCCATCTATCTATCTATCATCTATCTATCCATCTATTTATCTATCCATCTATCTATCTGTCTGTCCATCTGTCTGTCTACCTATTTATCCATTTATATATCTATCTCTCTATCTCTATCTCTCTATCTATCTACCTACCTATCTGTTTGTCTGTCCATCTGTCTATCTATCATTTATCTATCCATCTATCCATCTATCTATCTGTGTCTGTCCATCTGTCTATCTATCATTTATCTATCCATTTATCCAGTCATGTATGTATGTATGTATGTATGTATCTATCCATCTATCTGTCTATCTATCTATCTATCTATCTATCTATCTATCTATCTATCTATCTATCTAAATTGAGTCCAAGCTGTCTAACAGGCAATTAAAAATGTGAGTCTGGAGGTGAGAAGAGATGTTGAGACTGGATAAGCCGATCTGGGAATCATCAGCACACAGATAACATTTGCCTCCATGGGAGCTGATGACAGCACTAAGCAAAACAGGTGTTGGAAAGAAATGTCCCTCTCGCCCATCTTCTGGTACAGTGATGGTAAACGAAGCATTTTATTGTTGAAGCTGGGTATTTTCTTCTGTTGGCCTTTAAGACCTTTGGGAGTAAGAGCTGGGTGAATGGTCTCTGAAGAAGCTCACATCCAAATGAGTGAGAAAACATGATCATTCAAGATAATTGCAGTGTGAGTGAAAGGTAATCTAAGAGGACAGGACTAGCAGTGAGGAGCTCCAGGACAATCCCACTTACCAAAGGTGGGTTGGGACCACTCTTGAAGGTGTCCAGGAGAAACATCAACTTTGGAGAAAGAGCAGGTTAGGGGATAGGGTGGAAACAGGGCAGTTTGGGACAGCTTCATTTGAAACGTCAGTGGGATGTCGCAGGTGAAAATGTCAAACAGACAATTGGTGATGTGGGATTGGGGTTTGGGTTAGAGTCTTGGACTAGGTAAGTAGAATTGGAAAATGATGCAGAGATGATACCAATCCTTACAATCGGATGATGCCAAATATGTAAAGAGACAAGGGAAGTAGACATGGGAATTGGATGATTAGGCTAGAAAGGATGCTGAGATGTTGTGGGCACACAGGTAGGAAGTGATCCAGGAGAGAGCAGTGCCATAGTAGCCAAGGAAGAAAGGATTTATTCAGGTATCCGTAAGGAAGAATGTGTGTGTGTGTGTGTGTGTGTGTGTGTGTGTGACAGAGACACACAGAGAGAAACTGAGAATTTTTTGAGGTTATGGAAAAGGACAACAACCTTGGGAGGTAGGTGCTATTATTATCCCCATTTGACAATTGAGGAAACTGAGGCAAACAGACATTAAATGATTTTTCCAGGGTCCCACAACTAGTAAATGTCTTAGGCAGGCTTTGAACTTAGTCTTTCTGACTCTGGGCCAAGCCCTCTGGGCAATGGGGATGACTGATGAGTTCTAACACCTGACCTAGACCTTTGACTTGACTTAGACCTTTGCTTGACTTAGCCATGACCCTAATAGTTTTAGCTTAGGAGATGGGCAAGGGGTGCTTACTAATGAATGGACAAAAAGTCCAGAGAAACCTGTATAAGTCCCTGGAGGAGGCAGAGGCTTAAGGGAGAGGGAGGAGCCGTGGCCCCGATTATTTATGGGCCCGAATGCAAATCTGTGGCCATATACAGATAGCCGTATCTCTATGTGTTTATAGTTGATGCATTAAATATAGTTTCTCCTTTGTCTGAGTTATTGTTAGCCTGAGTGCTCGCATCAGGGCCGATTTCCTTTCCCTTTTGTCACTTTAGACCTAGACATCGGCTAAATTTGGCTGTTCTCAGGGCCCGTGGTGGGGCCAGCCGGGGTACACATCCAGGAGAGATTTGTGTGCGAAGTCCTCCAGATTAAAGTCGGTCTGTGTGAACCCAGAACCTCGCTCCGGGGCGGCGGGTTACACAAATAAGGCTAATGTTTGGGCCATGCTATATTTGTCTACATTCCTCCCCCGCCCCACTTACCCCCCAAGAAAAACAAGCCCCTTGTTTTGACTGCATTTTCTTCCGCAGAAAGGCGTGCCACGTTCCCATCTCATTTGTCTTGGAGAAGGCGCTCCACAAAAGGCCGCTCCTCCACCAGGACTGGCACGAAGGCTTCGGAAAGCTGAAGGACCAAACCTCCCCTTTCTCGAGGAGCCGCTGGGAGACAATGCCTGGCTATGTTCACGAACCACCGCCATCGGCGCTGCCAGAAGGATCAGGCACAGCTCAAACGAGCGAATGGAAAGGTCAGACACCTGATCAGCAGAGCCCTGGAGAGGAGAAAAAACCCGACGTCCTAAAGAGGAGGAATCCAGTTGGGATAACTAACGGGGCCCTGCCTCCGCCTGGGCCGCCTCCCTCTCCACAAGCCCATCGCAAAGGCTGGACCTCATGACTAGAAATGGAGACTCTGAAGAATCACTGCAGACCTGTAACCCAAGTCTGCTTTCCTAGACTGCTGGGGTGCCCCGTGCCTTGGCAGCTGGACCAGAATCCATTGTCTTCCAGGCTCCTGGAACCCCTGGGCTGGGGGTGCGGGTTCTGCCAAGGGCAGGGCAAGGTCTTGTTTGCTGTCCTGGCTTGGTCATTTTCTGTGATCTGGGCAGGGGTGGAGGTTTGGGAGCTAAACCTCATTTTAATTTAGAGAGAACCTTGACTCCACCTGTATCGATGTCACCTTAGTCTATATCGGTATCTTTATCGAGGGCTCGCCAACATCTGTGTCATCCATTTGTCTGGCTCTGTCTAATCTCTATCTAATCTTCTATTCTATAGTATCATCTCCATCTATCAGTTGGTGCAGCCCCAAAGTGCTCCATGCATCAATGGTCTGGGTCTCTTGCATCTGGCTATGCAGATTCAATATTTCCAGAACATCACATCTTCTATAATAGTTATATATTACCCCACACATACACACACACACATACACTCATACCATATCAAAACAAACCTATTTCTGATGAAGGCACTAGTTCAGAGTTTCACAAACTTAGTCAGTGATAGCTCTCTCCCTCCCCCCTTTAATTTTCTCCCTCTCTCCCTCCCTCCCCCTCTTTCCCCCCTCCCTCTCTCTTTAAT